>NC_091954.1:108472847-108547847 GCF_031021105.1 Erythrolamprus reginae
CCAGCGAAAACCTTTAAAAGACCTAATGAAAGAGCGCTGGGAAAGCCGGAGGCGGCGCGGGAAAATCCCAATTGGTTTAAAAGAAAAAAAATCTTACTTATAAATAGCGATTTTTTAAAAATTAGGGGGAAAAGTATTATTATTATTTTTTAATAATCTCAGCCAGCCCATTTTATTCGATATTTACGGGCGCGGGACTTTGACCCCCGCATCCTTTCCGAAGGCGCAGCTCGTTAAAAAGAAAAACGTGAAATACGGCCGGGTATAAAAACGCAGACTCGGTTTATTTCGTGGGGTAAATGCAAACTGGGCGAGAGACAACCCCAACTCCGTTAACCTCTTATTGCTAGAGTTCGGGGGAAAGAAAGAAAGAAGAAAGGAAGGAAAGAAAAAAAGAAGAAAGAAAGGGAAAGGAAAGGAAGAAAAGTAAAGGAAGGAAGGAAAGAGAAAGGAAGGAAAGAAAGAAAGAAAGGGAAAGAGAAGGAAAGGAAATGAAGAAAAGTAAAGAAAGGAAGGAAAAGATAAAGGAAGGAAAGGAAAGAGAAGGAAATAAAGAGAAGGAAAGTAAAGAAAAGGAAAGGAAGGAAGGAAGGAAAGAAAGGGAAAGAGAAGGAAAGGAACAAAAGTAAAGGAAGGAAGGAAGAAAGAAAGGAAAAGGAAAGGAAAGGAAAGGAAGAAAAGTAAAGGAAGGGAGGAAAGAGAAAGGAAGGAAAGAAAGAGAAAGGGAAAGAGAAGGAAAGGAAAGGAAGAAAAGTAAAGAAAGGAAGGAAAAGATAAAGGAAGGAAAGGAAAGAGAAGGAAATAAAGAGAAGGAAAGTAAAGAAAAGGAAAGGAAGGAAGGAAGGAAAGAAAGGGAAAGAGAAGGAAAGGAACAAAAGTAAAGGAAGGAAGGAAGGAAGGAAGGAAAAAAGAGAAAGGAAGGAAGGAAAGAAAAAAGAAAGAAAAGTAAAGAGAAGGAAAGGAAAGGAAGGAAAGAAGGAAAGAAAGAAAGGGAAAGAGAAGGAAAGGAAAGGAAGAAAAGTAAAGGAAGGAAAGAAAGAAAGAAAAGAGAAGGAAAGGAAAGAAAGAAAGAGGAAGGAAGAAAGAAAGAAAAAGAAAGAAAGAAAGAAAGAAAGAAAGAAAGAAAGAAAGAAAACATCGCTAGTTATATAGCGTTAAGCTGGAGTAGGAGGCTGCCTCCCTGGCCGCATTAGGCTGCTTGGCTGTAAATTTGAAATACATATCCACATTGTTTTCCTCCCCCGAGCAAATCACTACCTCCACGCACACCCCCATTATTTCCCTCCGAACTTAATTGCCCGCGCGGTTTTTTGTTTTCAGTTTTTTCCTCGCTTGTTTTGTTTATAGAGGAGGGTTTTTTTTCCAAGGGTTAGGGTAAACAGCAAAGTTAACAAACCATCTCGGGCGGTTATATAAGGCAAGGTCTGGAGAGCCGCTCTTTACATCTATTTTATTTCGTGTTTCAACATTGGAAAGGTGGGAAATCCCGAAAAGGGTTTTTTTTAAATATATTTTTTTAAATATATTTTTAAAAAATCCTTTCTTTTTTTTTTTTAAAAAAAAATATTTTAAAAAAAATCCGCGGCTGCCAATCAAACCAGGGAATTCCAGAAAAGGAAAATCGTATCTGAAGTTTGTTAGTCTGAAGTTTGCAGTTTCTCTCCTTGAACCGATCGTTCTCAGCAGAAAGAGGAAACGACGAGAAAGCCAACTCGTGTGAATGAGGTCAGCAAAGCAGAGCGTGCCAGCTTAATAACAGCGATAATATTCATTATTAACTATAGGAGTTTCCCTGTAGTCAGCCTCTCTCTCTCTTCCCCCCTTTCCTCCCTCCCTTTCGTTTTGTTTTTAAGAGGGGGGGAAATGCAGAGAGACCAGTAGGGGGCGCAGCAGGCCTACGCGTAAACCCCAGATGAGAAAGTTCAGGGCGCCCTTCCAGGCGTTTTGGTGTACAGTATTTCCAAACAACTTTTCCGGTTGTGGGTCTCTGCCCGGTTTTGGGGCTGTTGTTGTTGTTTTCTCCCCTGAGATTTATACCTAACGAGCCGATCGGGAATTCTTGCAACGTCCTCGATACTTTCGGATAGTCTGAGAGGGGTCAGGATACACGCACATCACACCCGCCAGAAAAGAAAAAAGAAAGAGAAGAAAGAAAGAGAAGAAAGAAAGAGAAGAAAGGAAGGAAAGAAAAAAGAAAAAGGGAAGGAAGGAAGGAGAAAAGAAAGAAAGAAAGAAGGAAAGAAAGAAAAGGAAGGAAAGAAAAAAGGGAAGGAAGGAAGGAGAAAAGAAAGAGGAAGGAAAGAAAAAAGAAAGAATAGGGAAGGGAAGGAAGGAAAGAAAGAAAAAAGAAAGAAAGTGGAAGGGAAGGGAAGAAAGGAAGGGAAGAAGAAAAGAAAGAGGAACGAAAGAAAGAAAGAAGGAGGGAAGAAGGAGGGAAAGGGAAAATCCCTTTTTTAAATTAGTATTATGCTTGCAACTTTAAAAAGTTCTCCTATTATTATTTTTTAAAATAATGGATGAAAAACTATAGAAAGGGTGTAAGTTTAAGCAGGAGCCAGCGGGCAAAAACACCTTTCCGTGGAAATCGACACGGGGGGGAAAAAACCCAGGAAGAAAATAATTTAGCGGGAGCTTTTGGGAGCAAAGAACAGCTTTTTCCCTTCCCCTCGCGAGGTCAGAATAAAATGTGCCGGCCAATAAATCCGGGTTTGGGTTGGATTTGGGGGGGGGGGTTGCCCCCCCCCCCCCGAGACGGATCTTGCATGTTTAAGCCGTTTATGTAGCAGATATGGCTAAATATTTATTTATTTCTCTCTTTAAAAAAATAAATAAATCGCTGCTTCCCTCCCTCCTTCCCTTCTTTGTGTTTTTAAATGCGTTTTCACCCGCAAAAGTATTGATCCCAGGGGACTCAAACTTTAGGGAGGGGGATGTTTTAGCAAACTTGTATTAACAAGCAAAACAGCAACAACAACCACCACAACAACAAACACAAAACGGCCGATTGGTAACGGGGTGCGCCGTCCCGGGCTCCCTCACCTCTTGAACCTTCTCTCTTTCATCCCCCCCCGTTCTCCCCCCCCTCCGTTGCAAAGAGAGAGAGAATGGGGGGGACGCAGAGGCTCCTCCTCGCACTGGATGCGCGCTCTCGTTTCCTCCCTCGCCCCCCCCCCAAATCACGTAGCATCTCTGAATCGGCTCCCCACCCAAAAAAAAAAAAATCTCGGCGGCGTTTTCCCTTCACCCTCGTTTCCTACCCCCCACCCCACGAAAAAATCACCTCGGCCTTGGCTCTGATTGTACCTGCGCACCTGCTTCCCGAGCCTTGCGGGGGTGCGCGGCGCGTTGGACGTCGAGCAGGAATAATGCTGCACTTTAAAAATTTGCAGGGGGGATAAAAAAAATGTTAAAAGGCCCAGTCTCCGAGCGTGAGAGGGGTTTTATTGAATCTCTCTCTCTCTCTCTCTCTCTCTCTCTCTCTCTCTCTCCTCTCTCTCTCTCTCTCTCTCTCTCTCTCTCTCTCTCTCTCTCTGTCTTTCGCTCTCATTTTCGCTCGGTGGAAGAAAAAGAAACGAGGGGGAGAAAGAAGGAAAGAGCCCCCTCCCCGGGACCGGGTCACGGGAGAGAAACCGCATTTACTCCCTTTCTTCCCTCCTTTCCTTCCTTCCTTCCTTCCTTCCTTCTTTCCTTCTTTCCTCCCTCCCTTCCTTCTTTCCTTCTTTCCTCCCTCCCTCCCTTTATTCATTCCTTCTTCCCTTCCTCCTTTCTTCTTTCCTCCCTTCCTTTATCCTTCCTTTCCTCCCTTCCCTTACCCTTCCTTTCCTCCCTTCCTCCTTTCCTCCCTTCCTTTCCTTCCTTCCTTCCTTCCTTCCTTTCCTTCCTTCTTTCCTCCTTTCCTTTATTCCTTACTTCTTTCCTTCTTTCCTCACTTCCTTTCTTCTTTCTTTCCTTCCTTCCTTTTTTCCTTCCTTCCTTTACTTCCTTCTTTCTTTCCTTCCTCCCTACTTTCCTTTATTCCTTCCTTCTTTCCTCCCTTCCTCCCTTTCTTCTTTCCTTCCTTTTTCCTTCCTTCCTTCCTTCCTTTCTCCCTTCTCCACGGAAAGACCAAAGGCCTGGGAGAGGAGGTAGTGGGGCAGCTTAGCTTGGCCTGCCTTCCAGCTGTGGAATTTGGGGGCAGAGATAGTGGGAGAGGGAGGGGAGAAGAGCCAGTCAAGGAAGGGGAGAGGAAAATATATATTATATACGATATATATTTTTCACATGCTATATATTTGACAGCCCTCTCTAAGCGGGTTCACAGAATCAGCCTATCGCCCCCCACCCCCACCCCCCAACAATTTGGGTGCTCATTTTACCCACCTCGGAAGGATGGAAAGCCTCGAGTCAGTTGGTGAGATTTGAACCGTTGACCTATACAACTAGTGGTTAGCTGAAGCAGCCTGCAGTGCTGCCCTCTAACCACTGGAAGTTTTAAGTTTCTGGCTTCCTCAGAGGCAGACCTCAAAGTTGGATAGAGAGAGATGGAGGGGTTGGGTTGGGCTTGACTGGACTCCTCTTGGACATGGGGGTGGGTGGGTTGTCATTGGACCGGGCTGCCTTCCAACAGGTTGTAAGAAGTTTGCCTTGGAGAGGGCAATATGGGCCCAGGGGGGGGGGATTTAAGCACAAGGGGGGGGGGGACAGGGCAGGTCTTCTTTGCAAAGGTTGCTATAATAGGCGAGAGATCAACCCAGGTTGAGGCCTTCTACTAGATTCCTTTGACCAAGGGTTTCCAACCTTGGCAACTTTAAGCCTTGGAGGACTTTGCAATTCTGCAAGTTGAAGTCCTTCAAGGCTTAAAGTTGCCAAGGTTGGAGACCCCTGCTTACTTTAGCCCTAGACAGGGACTCGGGAGTCCACGCTTTGCCCTGCCAAGAAGGGGCTTCTCTGAGGAATCAGATCTGAACAGAACCTCCAGTCTACTCCCTGATGGGGGGATCTGTTGGAAGGCCTTGATCAAGAGGATCCATGGGGCCTTTGATGGGGAAGGCAGACCCTGTTTTTGCAAGTTGGGGGGAGACCCACGACGCTCCCCCAACCCTCCTGTGAAAACCAGAGGGGTTTTTTTTTTAATAAAAAGTGTTGCAACTTTCCTTTCCTTTCTTTTCTTCTTCCTTCCTTTCTTTCCTTCCTTTTTCTTTTTTCTTTCCTTCCTCCCTCTTTTTCCTTCTTTCTGTTTCCTTCCTTTTCCTTTCCTTCTTTCCTTCCTTACTTCCTCTGTGTTTCTTTTCTTCTTTCTTTCCTTCCTTTTCTTTCTTCTTTCTTTTTCTCTTTCCTTCCCTTTTTTCTTTCTTTTTCTTCATTTCCTTTCTTCCTTTTTTTCTTCCCTCCCTCTTTTTCTTTCTTAACTTTCTTATGTTCTTTCTTTCTCTTTCTTTCTTTCTTTCTTTCTTTCTTTTTTCTTTTTTCTTTCCTTCCTTCCTTCTTTCCTTCTTTTTTCCCTTCCTTCCTCCCTCCCTCCCTCCCACTCTCCCTCCCTTCCTTTTTCTTTCCTTCTTTCTTGCAAGGCGCCCAACAATTTTGCAGCCGAGCTGGCCTTCCTCGGAGGGGGCGCGTTTGTTTTTTGCTTTTTTTTTTCTTAAGGAAAAAAAATTGTAGCAACAACGCTGTTTACACACTTCCTCCGCGAGGCGTGTGTGACCTGTTGCTCGCCAGAGGCGCTCCGAGGGGGCCCGCGTGGGGGGGGATAGGGAGAGAGCGCTCTCGCCTCCTCCGAGGCCCGCCCCTCCCTCCTGCCAATGCCCCCTCCCCTCCCCATTCCCACCACCACGAAGCCGAGCCGAGCCGAGCCGGCGGACTGGCTGGGCGCGGGCGCGCGCGGGCTGAGGGGGGGAGGGGGCGAAAGCCCCGCCCCCTTTCATGCAAAACTCCGCCGGGGAGACTTGTCCTCAGTGGAAGGGAGCCGGAGCGCGCTGATTGGCCGGGGCGGAGGCATTTATTCCCTGACAAGCCCCCCATCACATGGATGGGTTGTCTATTAACTTGTTCAAAAAAGTATCCGGAGTTGTCAAGGCAGGGAGAGAGAAAGGGAGAGAGAGAGAAAGAAAGAAAGAAAGAAAAAGAAAGAAAGAGAGAAAGAAAGAAAGAGAAAGCAGGGGGAAAGGGAGAGTGTTTGGCGGGGGGTGGGGTGGGGGGGCCAGCACGACAAAGCCCTGCAAGAGAAGGACGGGAGGGAGGGGGGGCAACAAGGATCCGGGGCCGATTCCTTAAGACTCCGAGCACCGGCGAGTAAGGGGGAGGGAGGGAGGGGGGGAGAAAGGGGGCGAGCAGAGCCCGCCGCAAGGAAGGAAGGAAGGAAGGAAGGAAGGAAGGAAGGAAGGAAGGAAGACGCCGGAAGGTCCTGGAAGAAGTTTCCCTCCGCGGAGAAGGTTCGAATCCCGCCTCCTTTGTTATGAAGCGCCGCGAGTAACCCGTCCGAAGGCTGCAGTCGTCGATCTTGCTGCTTGCTGTCGCCGGCCGGTTGAAGGCGATCCCGGCGCCGCGATCTCCCCTCCTCGGCGGAGTTTTTTCGGTGCTGGGAGGGAGAGCGGGCCGCTTTTGCTGCTGACTTCCACGGAGGCTCCTCGCAGCTGGCTTGGCTTGGCCGGCGAGCAAGAGGGGTGGGGGGGAGAGTTTCCCCTTGTTGTTGCTGCCGTTGCTGTTGCTTGGATTCCGACCGGGAGGGGCAAAGCCAGCGGCCGTCGGACTTCTCCGCCGCCCCCCCACCCTCCACCCATGAGCTCCCGTCGCTTCTAAAGCGCCCGTTTTCCCGGGCTTTGCCGGTTCGAGCCTCGCCGCCGCTGCTTGCGGGCGAAAAAAAACACCCCAACTCAACACAACTCAACACAACAACAACCGCCCGAATGTACAACATGATGGAAAGCGACCTGAAGCCTCCCGCCCCGCAGGCGACGCCGGGGGCCAACAGCAACGCCGGGGGCGCCAACAGCCAAAAGAACAGCCCCGACCGGGTCAAAAGACCCATGAACGCTTTCATGGTCTGGTCCCGGGGCCAGCGGCGGAAGATGGCGCAGGAGAACCCTAAGATGCACAACTCGGAGATCAGCAAGCGCCTGGGCGCCGAGTGGAAGCTGCTTTCCGAGGCCGAGAAGCGGCCCTTCATCGACGAGGCCAAGCGGCTGCGCGCCCTGCACATGAAGGAACACCCGGATTACAAATACAGGCCCCGTCGGAAAACCAAGACCCTGATGAAGAAGGATAAGTACACGCTGCCCGGGGGGCTCCTGGCGCCCGGAGCCAACTCCATGGGCCCCGGCGTCGGGGCTCCTCTGGGCTCGGCCGGCGGGGTCAACCAGCGCATGGACGGCTACGCTCACATGAACGGCTGGGCCAACGGCGGCTACGGCATGATGCAGGACCAGCTGGGCTACCCCCAGCACCCGGTGGGGCTCAACGCCCACAACGCTGCCGCCGCCGCCGCAGCAGCCGCCGCCGCCGCTCAGATGCAGCCCATGCACCGTTACGACGTGAGCGCCCTGCAGTACAACTCCATGGCCGGCTCGCAGAGCTACATGAACGGCTCGCCCACCGCCTACGGCGCCATGTCCTACGCCCAGCAGCAAGCCGCCCAGACGGCCTCCATGGGCCCGCTCAGCACCATGGGCTCGGGAGTCAAGACGGAATCCAGCGCCAGCCCGCCCGTCGTCACCTCCTCGTCCCACGCCAGGGCTCCGTGCCAAGGCGGAGATCTCCGGGATATGATCAGCATGTACCTGCCCGGCTCCGACGTGGCCGAACCGGGCCCCCCGAGCAGACTGCATATGGCCCAACATTACCAGAACGCCCCGGTGCCCGGAGCGGCGATAAACGGCACGTTGCCTCTGTCCCACATGTAAGACCCGAGAGGGGGGGGAGCGGGAGAGGAGGAAGAGGAGGAAGAAGGGGGGGCTCGGCAGGAAAGAGAGCGAGGAAACAGCCCCCCCTCCAACCGTGGAAGAAGACAAACTTTTTCTTAGCCGTGTTGGACTCTTCTGCCTCCCCCTCCCTCCTCACTCACACGCCCTCTTCTTCCTCTCCTTTTTCTGGGGGGAGGTGGGGGGGGCGGCGGCGGTGAGGATTGGGGGGTGTATGGGGGGGAGTAGAGGGAGCGGGCTGGCACTATTTTTGTACAGAGAAATAACTAGGGTAGGGGAAAAAGCAGATCGCGTACGACCTTTTAAAAGCAAAGCAAAACCAGAAAGGGAAAAAGAAACAAAACCGCCACCTATTAATAATGATAATAATAATAATATTGATATTAATATTAATAACCCGAGCAGGAACTTGTACAGGAACTTTTTCCCACCCCCCAACCCCCCAAATCCTCTCCGCTTGGAGAGGGATCAACTGCACTCTACTTGTTTTAAAGCCCCCCCACCAAATTTCTCTTCTCTTATCCTCCCCCCCCCCGCAGTACTTTGCAAAGTTTTTTTAAATTCAAATTTTTAAACCATATTCTTTCTTTTTTTTTAGAAAGAGACCTAGGAAAGAGGAAGAGGGGGAAATAGACCCAGGGAACGGGGGATGGGAAATGTTTTAATATTTGCAAGCAACTTTTTGTACAGTATTTATCGAAACAAAAACATGGCAATCGGAAAAAAAAAGTTCTTTGTTTATATTAAAAGAGAGAGTCAGAGCGGTGGGAGGGGGAAGGGAAACCTTAAGCGTTTGCCAATTATTTTTTAAAAGACCACCAAAATCTGCTAACGACGCTGGAGCGATTGCAAATGAATTCGTAGGAGCAAGGCGCACACACAAAATAAAGAGGTGAATTTTACTTTTAAAAAATCTGGGCCTTTTAATTGCTTTAGCAAAATTGTACAAACGGCAAAAAAAAAATAGAATAAGTAATTGCATACCACTGAAGTGTTTTGTTTTTATTTTTAATTAAACAAAGGGCAACAGTTTAGGGTGTAGTAATATTTTTTTTTACACATTGTTAAAAGCAAACAAGCCTTGCCTTGCAGGGTCATATACTTTTGTTAATTTAAAATAGCCTTTTTTGTTTTCCAAACTTTATCCTGTTTGGCTAAAAGGACAACACAAGAGCAACCTAAAACTGTGTTTGAAATATTTTCTTATGGTTTGTAATATTTCTGTAAATTTATTGTGATGGCATTTTTAAGTTCTTTTATTACCCCCCTCTTCTCATTTCCAGTAGTTGTACTTTTAAAACTCTTTTAAAACTGTGTATTATCTGAAATCAGTCTGGCAACAGTCCTTCATATATTTATATATACATACGTGTGTAGGTATGAACACACACACACACGAGAATATGTATATATACCCATATATATAAATATATATAAATATATATATATTTGAACTAATATCATCCTTTTAAACAGGTTCATATCCAACCTCAGTTTTTACACCATTATACACAGTTTGAGATAAATAAATTTTTGAAATATGGACACTGAGATTTCATTGGAGTCTTTGATTTATTTTTTTGATTTACGAGCGGGATGCAATTTAGTCGCTCGTTTATTCATTTAATTGTGTTTGTGTGTTTTTTTTAAAAAAACCCAACCTGGTTAAATATTTTATAAACGCGTATGCTGTGAGGTGGCATGGCTTTTTAGCATAGCACAAAAAAGCTACAAAGTGAGGGTAAATCCCCCCCCTCCCGCGACTCCCGGTTTTCAAAGGGTCGTTTTAAACTCTAGTTAACTTTTGAATGGAAAAGGGGACATTTCAAATTCAACGTGGGCCCAAGGGCAGGTTTGCAGCAAAGTACCGCAGGATCCTCCTTTCGCCAAAGAGAGAAAACGCATCTAGCGGCTAGTTTCTCCTGGGTCTGGCTTTGTTATACAGTATATTGCTTTAAAAAAAGTCTTTCCTTATCAGGAAAGATTTCATGAACTCAATCTGTGTAGTCTGGAGGACATAAGTGAAAGCGGGGACATGATCGAAGCATTTAAATATGTCAAAGGGTTAAATAAGGTTCACGAGGGAAGTGTTTTTAATAGGAAAGTGAACCCAAGAACAAGGGGGCACAATCTGAGGTTAGTTGGGGGAAAGATCAGAAGCAACGTGAGAAAATATTATTTGACTGAACAAGTAGTAGATGCTTGGAACAAACTTCCAGCAGACGTGGTTGGTCAATCCACAGTCACTGAATTTAAAGATGCCTGGGATAAACCATCCTAAGATAAAAATACAGAAAATAGTGTAAGGGCCGACTAGATGGACCACGCAGTCTTTTTCTGCCATCCATCTTCTATGTTTCTATGTTTCTAACACTCAAAGAACACATCCTGGATCCCAATGAATGAAATATTCTCATGGAATACTTTGTTCTGTACAAAATTGAATGTGCTGACAACAGCAGGTGAAATTGATGGTCAATCAGTGTTGCTTCGTAAGTGGACAGTTTGATTTCCTTGGAATTTATATTGTGTTGTTTAAGTGTTCTCTTTATTACTATTTTTTGAGCAGTGTGTGTTATTGTTATGCAATAATAACAAACGTTGTTAGTGAGGGCGATTAACGAGGGTGGCGAAGACGTCGGTTGTTGTGGTTTGATGTGGTTAACTTAATTCCTTCGGTGTGAAAAAGTAAGTTTGGCGGTGTTTCGCGGCTGGAGGGGGTGTGTAAGAGAAGCGGTCACTTGTTGCGAAGGGCCCCCCAAAACCTTCCCTCGGGAAATGGGCTTGTTGGCCCTCAGAGCCGAAAGAAGGAAAGTTAAAACTCAAAAATAGACAAAACCAGGTTGTTGGTTCCCTCTGTTTACCCCCGTCTCTTTCCGGGAGCTGAAAGGGCGAAGGGGGTTCGGGGGAGGGTACCTGGCTGTATTTTGTCCGGGGAGGGAGTCCTCCTGCAGCACTATAGTTTGTAAAAGTCTGTTTGTATACGAGATTAAAAGGACTATTCGGGGCGATCAAGGCCCCCCCTAGAAATTTCCCCTCCTTTTTGGGGTGGGGTGTGGGGGGAGGCATAAATAGGTATTTTAGGAACATTGTGACTTGGGAGCTGTGCGTGCGTGTGTGTGTTTTTTGCGGGGGGGGGAGGCAAGAGAGCGGCCTAAATAGCCCCCCCCCTTCGAGGTGAACCTCCTCCGTGGCTGTAACACTCTGGGGTTCTTCTCCAAAAGTCCACCTTTCTCGCCTCCTCGTCCTTGCCTTGTTGTCGCGGAGGGGGAAGCGGCTGCGAATCTCCCTATCCCCCCCCCCCGTTCTTAATTTTTTTTTTTTTAAAAAAAAATCCCACTTCTATAGGTCATCCGGCTGGCGAGCGCGAATCTTGGTTTAACTTTAATCGTTATTTGGTTTGGATTTTTTTTTTTTTGCTGCGCCTTGGGATGGTTTCTGTTTAAGAAAGGCACCGGGGGTCTTTTAAAAATCAGGAAGGCGGCTCGTGGATTTCTCTCTTTCTCTTCCTTTCTGTTTCTCTGTTTCTCTCTCCTTCTTTCTTTCTTTCTCTCTTTTTCTCTCTGTTTCTCTCTCTGTTTCTCTTTCTGTTTCTCTCTCTTTCTGTTTGTTTCTTTCTTTCTTTCTTTCTTTCTCTCTGTCTCTCTCTCTCTTTCTCTCTTTGTCTCTCTGTTTTCTCTCTCTTTCTCTCTCTTTCTCTTTTTCTCTGTTTCTCTTTCTGTTTCTTTCTGTGTCTTTCTCTCGTTCTCTTTTTCTCCCTCTTTTCTCAGGAAGGCGGCCCTGGATTTCTCTTTCTCTTGCTCTCTGTTTCTCTGTTTCTCTCTTTCTGTTTCTCTCTCTCTCTCTGTTTCTCTGTTTCTTCCCAGAGCCTTCCGCGGGCAGCCTGCCGGGTAGCCCCATTCAAGCCCTGCCGAGGAGCGACTCAAACGGTCCTTTAACCAAACAAGCCCCTTTGAGAACGATCAATCCCAGATTTTTTTAATCCTCCGGTGCTGCTTTCGGGGGCTTTGCAGGCAAAAATCGTTGGACTTGGGCGCTGGACCTCCCGCGCAGGTTCATCCAGGGCCTTAGGCCGGCGTAATCGTGCACGCCTCTATCCCGACTGGGCGCAAGAAACCCCACGAAAGTCACTAAAGCCTGTTAGGATTTCATTTCCGTCGGCGGTGTTTCTTTTCGGAGAATCTGACTAACCAAGAGGAATTTAGAGGGAGGCCTTCTTAGGCCTCGGGTGAAAGTGGCAGAAGGATTAGCTTTGGGTAGGGAACCAGGCTGGGAAAGTATTCCCTTCTCTCCCCCCATCACACCTTCCCCCTCCACGCTTAAATCTTGAGTAGCGGCTGTGGCTTGTGAATTATGCCATTCTGGAGCCGATAAATGGCCTTTTCCTTCCTTCCTTCCTTCCTTCCTTCCTTCCTTCCTTCCTTCCTTCCTTCTCTCCCTCCTTCCCTCCCTCCCTTCCTTCTTGTCTTCCTTGCTTGTTTTTTCCTTCTTTCCTTCCTTCTTGTCTTCTTTCTTGTGTTTCTCCCTCCCTCCCTCCCTTCCCCCCTTCTTGTCTTCCTTGCTTGATTTTTTTCCTTCTTTCCTCCCTTCCTTCTTGTCTTCCTCCCTCCTTCCCTCCCTCCCTTCTTGTCTTCCTTCCTTCCTTCATTATTTCTCCCTCTCACCCTCCCTCTCTCCCGCCCTCTCTCCCTCCTTCCCTCCCTCCCCTTCCTATGATTTGCCCACTTCTTCCACTGGGCCACCAATAAAGTGATTTGGAGCCGGCAAGTTGGAACTGCCTCGCTGAATCCCCCTGTTATCAATCCGGCTATTGAATTTTCTCCAGAGAAATCCGGTTTAAAAACCTTGCCTGCCCGGGGAGGACCTCCAGATCTTGGGACTAAAATATTCAGTCCTGTTTCAAAAAATAAGAATAAGAATAAGAAAATGCCTGCATAGGACCAGGCGGATTTTTTCTTGGTTTCTTCCCGCCTTTACCTGGGATGAAACCGGGGTTCAAATGCAACGCTTCTCTTAACTAAGCGTTTCCCCATCGCCTCTTTCAAGGGGGTTTCGCAGCTCTCTGGGCCTCCCCTTGGGGTGAACCCTAGCACAATTGGCGTTTGTGTTAGTTGCGGCCTTTTCGCTTGTGCCAGGCTTCGGGGAGGGAAGGACTCGTTTATCTCCGCCGTTCAAGCGCCGTTTCAAACCGACAAGAGGCCGGTTTAGTCTTCTTTTCTCTCTACCGCAGGCTGAAGGGGGGGGGGGGGTCAGAAACCTTATCGCCTCCCTTCTCCCTCTGTCATCTTTCTTAATGAACACCATAAAAAATTGGGAAAGAATTGTTTCCCTTTGCAATGGGCAGGTCAGGTGGGGAAATCTCTTTCCTTTTCTCTCCTTTTCCAGTCTTCGAAAATTCTAACTTTCTTGATGAGTTTTTTCTCTCTCTCCTTCCTTCCTTCCTTCCTTCCTTCCTTCCTTCTCTTCCTTCTTTGCTTCTTCCTTCCTTCTTTCTCTTCTTTGCTTCTTCCTTCCTTCCTCTTTCTTTCTTTCTTTCTTTCCTTCTTTCTTTCTTTCTTTCTCTTCCTTCTTTGCTTCTTCCTTCCTTCTTTCTGTTTTTCTTTCTTTCTTCCCTCTTTCTTTCTTTCCTTCCTTCCTTTCTGTCTTTCTTTCTCCCCCTCTCTTCCCCGCCATAACTGTTGACAACCGGACAAAGGAAGACTGTAGCCATTGTGATTGTTAGCTACACGTGGGGGAAAAACGAGAAGTGAGGGGGTGAAGCCGGCTTAAACCAAACTAACCCCCGCGGATACTGCGCGGGTCAAAAGAAATCTCGGGCAAATTGTTCCTGGTAACCCAATGTGGTTCTTGGAAGTGGACGGCGGGTCTGTCCGTCTTCCGAATGAGAGAAAGGGAGCGGGGATGGAAAAATCCGAGCACCGTTCTTTTTAAAATAATAATAATAATTTTAACAAAGGTGACAACGCATCACCCAGTGAGGTCTCTCTCTCTCTCTCTCTCTCTCTCTCTCTCTCTCTCTCTCTCTCTCTCTCTCTCTCTCTCTCTCTCTCTCTCTCTCTCTCTCTCTCTGTCTGTCTGTCTTTCAGAACAAGTATTTGGATCCCACAATTACGCACGCATTTCCAAGGCTGATAGCAAAACGAGCTCTGACGGAAAGGGCTACCCATGCAAATCTTTTGTTTTCCAATCTGTTAGCAAATGCAAAACCAGCCGTTTCGAGATTTTCGGTGCGGTGTAACTTTCGTGTAGCTTTTTCTCTCTGCCCCCCCCCCCTCCACCAGAACCCCCTTCCTTTCTCGGGTCTTCTTGGCTTTCCTCCCTCACCCCCCTTTTTAGCGCCTTTCGCGATCCTGATGGATCCCGGTGGATCTTGGCGGTGGACGGAATTCTGGCTGCGAGGAACTTTTCTTGGGTTGGGTCAACTCGCGTTCATTTGGTGATGGCGATCAGAGCCTTAACTGCCCTGGCTAAAAGAATCAGAAGGCCGAGAAAGAGGTCTTCTGTAATTATATATAGATAAGGTTGTGTATGCGTGGCATGCACATATATACTGACAGACAGACACACGCACACATGGATGTGTGTGTGTGTGTATGCATGCATGCATTTGTATGTGTGTGTGTGTGTATTTTTTATGGTGTGTGTGTATTTGTTTTCGCAGATTTTCACGGGTATATGTATGTAGATTGTTATGAGTTCGGTTTTTTTCCGTGCAAAGACACTCAAAGTATTACACAGGGGAAAGAAACCCGAACTCACAACTATCTACATATATAAGTGTGCGTGTGTATGTATAGGTATACCGCTCTAAAAAATAAAGGGAACACTCAAAGAACACATCCTACATCTGAATGAATGAAATATTCCCATTGAAGATTTCATTTGCACAACTGTTCCATTGGCACAACAGCATGTGCAATTGACGGTCAATCACCGTTGCTTCCTAAGTGGACAGTTAGATTTCACAGAAGTTTGATTTACTTAGAGTTCTATTCTGTTTTTTAAGAGTTCCCTTAATTTTTTGGAGCAGGGTATATGTATATGTATATGAGGTATGTATATATACTGCTCAAAATAAATAAATAAAGGGAACACTTAAACAACAGAATATAACTCCAAGTAAATCAAACTTCTGTGAAATCAAACTGCCCACTCAGGAAGCAACACTGATTGACAATCAATTTCATATGTTGTCAGCATATTCAACTTTGTAGAGAACAAAATATTCAATGAGAATATTTCATTCATTCAGATCTAGGGTGTGTTCTTTGATTGTTCCCTTTATTTTATTTTGAGCAGTATATATCTATATGTGTATGTATATATATCTGCATACCATTCACACACAACCTTTCTACCCACCTTCAGGATTTAAAGACGGAGTGTTAAAATATTTTTGCCGACCTTACGAGATAGATCAACAGGGTTTCTTGGCAAGCCCGAGGCTGGTATTACAGCCTTGTCCCATGGGGCAATGGCTCGAATTAACCACTAAATGAATATTTGACAAGGGCTCGTTTGGGGGGGGGGAGTGTATTATTACTACAAACGGGTCCCTATTGGACTTCGTTGGGGTCAAAGAGCAACGGTTCAATTAATTATTTAGACTGCTAGTAGATTCGGTTGTAATAGCTGTCCTTAGGCCTGCGGAGCGACGCATTCTCGCGGTTGAGCGAGCTCGGGAGAGGATCTCTTCTCCCTTTTATACACACACACACAACAACAACACACATACTCCGGTGGCGAACCCACCTGGCTGCCTGATAGGACGGCTTCAATTATTATTATTATTATTATTATTATTATTATTATTATTATTATTATTATTATTATTATTATAAATAATACTTCTATCTTTTGCTCCGTCGCGGGAGGGAACAGAACGAGGGTCGGTCTTCCCCGTGGGAAAACGGCGAGTCCCGTCCCCCCCCCTTGCACGGGTGTGAATTCGGGCCATCAGTGCCACGCGCAAACACGCGCACGCAGGGGAAAAATGAAATGAAATAAACCGGCAGCCCACAGATGCTGGCCGGCGGTCCTTAGAGAAAACGGCGTGTTTTTACTTTTAAAAGACGGGCCAGAAAACTCAACACGGGTCTCGGTTTTAATTTAGCTTCCTGGGTTTTTCTTTCCATCCCCTCCCCCAAGTCGTGGGAAGAAGGGGAACGATCGCAGGGTGGATGGGGACGCGTGTGTATTTAAGTCACGCGTGCTTTGAGTAGGGAGAGAAGGGGGTCTCCCGAGATTGTCGTTGGGTAGAGATCTCTGGGTGCGATCCACTCGCCCCCGCCGCCCCACCTACGGTATGCTTCAGTGACTTTTATTTTCCACGCGTCCCCGAGGGGGGTAGGGGTCAGTGGGGCGATCAGCAAGCGACTTTCGCACACTGCTGTCTTGACTGCCCCTTCAAACTTCGTCGAGTGGACGTTGAATTAGGTTTTTTTTTTTGAACCTGGGTTATATTGGACGTGATCCTGGGTGGATGGGTGGGTGGGATTCTTTTGGGATGCTCTTTGAATACTTGTTGATAAGGAAGCAGGCGCGCCAATTCCCTCCCCCCCTCCGTCAATGTTTCTGAAGAAGAAACGGGGTTGAGAAGATGTTCGTTCACACGACCGTCTCGTGCGCACGACCGTCGTTGACCTTTCAAGAGGTCCAGAAAGAAAATCCCCCCCCAAAAAAACCCCAAAACGGGGATGGTTCGATTTTCTTTTTCCAGAGAAAGCAAAGATGACGAAGTTGTTGTTGTTGTTGTTGTTGTTGTTGTTGTTGTTGTTGTTGTTGTTGTTCTTCTTCTTCTTCTTCTTCTTCTTCTTCTTCTTCTTCTTCTTCTCCTCCTCCTCCTCCTCCTCCTCCTCCCTCTTCCCCATTATTATTATTATTATTATTATTATTATTATTATTATTATTATTATTATTATTATTATTATTATTATTATTCCCCGGTAATCTCTTGCTTCTAACGTTTCTAGCTAAACCGGTAGCAGCGGTAGGATTGGCCTCGGAAACCCACCCTCACTCGCCCACTTCGAAAGTTATATTAAGGCTAGATTAGGAGGTGATAATAAACCTGGAACCCCTCCAAAGACTTGTAGTTTAAAAAGTGTGTGTGTGCGTGAGAGAGAGAGAGAGAGAGAGAGAGAGAGAGAGAGAGCTGATGGAAGAAATCGCCTTTTAGTCACATCCACTCGACTTTTCGTGGTCCGGCGAGAACTGTTGTCGGGCTTTGGAGTTTTAACGGGTCGCTCCACGTTTAAAAAGAAAGCCAGGGACGAACCGTTTATCGGTTTAAGGAAGGATATGAAAACCACGCAGCTGTGTTTAATGCCTTACTATTTTTATAAAAGGAGAGAGAGAGAGAGATGGAGGGAGGAAGAGAGAGAGAGAGAGAGAAAGCGCACGACTGAGTAACGCACACCCACGAACAATTTTCTCAGGAAAATAGGATTTTATTTCCTATTAACTTCCCTCCGCACCAAAAGGTGCATAGCTTTGGGCAATCTCCTTATTTCCCTGTTTTGGGTCCCCCCCCCCGTTTTTTTGTTTTAAATCGGCCTTCTTCGATAGCTGGATTTTTTTTTATTCCCTCTCTCCTCGCCACCTAAAGAAATGCTGGGGAATATATATATGCGCATCTTCCTTGGAGGGTTTAAGTTAGCTCGGAGGGGTAGGGATTCGAACCCTCACCCTCGGTAGCTAAGGAACCAACCGCGGCTTGTTTTTCC
Organism: Erythrolamprus reginae; assembly: GCF_031021105.1. Taxonomy (NCBI): domain Eukaryota; kingdom Metazoa; phylum Chordata; class Lepidosauria; order Squamata; family Dipsadidae; genus Erythrolamprus; species Erythrolamprus reginae. The sequence continues at coordinate 108,490,465 of NC_091954.1, forward strand.
TTCTGGTCCATTGGGCTTAACAGTTGTACGGTCCACTCGCACCCCCCAAAGAAGAAAGTTGGCCAACAGGTGGTTGGGTTGGGTTCCCGCCCGCTTAAAAGTTGAAAGGACCTTGAGATATATATTCTTGCAGTTGGTATTTACGGTGAAAACAAAACTCTCCCAAGAACACCCAAAGATGCTCCCTCTCCCTCCCCGAATCCAATTGGATTGAAAGTTTTGAGGGACAAAAGCCTCTTTGGGATGGTTTGAGAATCCCCATAGACATTTTCTCCAAAGTACAGATTTGGACAATGGGTCGCTGGGATCCTCAAACATCTTTCCCGCGACTTTATAGGAGATCAAAGACGATCCTTTCTTTCCTTGTTGTCTTGGTTCCTGCCCAACTCCCGAGTTTAGAAGGAAAAAGCTTAAAATCGATCCGAGTTCAATTTCTCTTCCCCTTCTCGCCTGCCTTAATTTATTATTATTATTATTATTATTATTATTATTATTATTATTATTATTATTATTATTATTATTATTATTATTATTATTATTATTATTTAACGGACCTGGAGTGTATCTTAGCCAAAAGTACAGCTACGTATATAGGACATTTTCGGACCCAGAAATAGTAGCAATAGTAATATCATGTAAATTTATATACCGCTTCGCAGTGCTTTTACAGCCCTCTCTAAGCGGTTTACAGAGAGTAAGCCAATTGGCCCCCAACAATCTATGTCCTCATTTAACCCACCTTGGAAGGATGGAAGGCTGAGTCAACCTTGAGCCTGGTGAGATTAATAAGGAAGCCAATGCGAGAAATAGAAGCGATGGGTTGTGCAAAGTTGAGAAAGCGTTTTTAGAAAGGAGCCCTCGGAGAAAAAGACTACTTATTTTATTTATTAATTAGATGCTTGGAACGTGTATAATCTGGATGGCAGAAGGGAACGGGGGACGTGATCGAAACATTTAAATATGTTAAAGGGTTAAATAAGGTTCAGGAGGGAAGTGTTTTTAATAGGAAAGTGAACACAAGAACAAGGGGACACAATGTGAGGTTAGTTGGGGGAAAGATCAGAAGCAACGTGAGAAAATATTATTTTACTGAAAGAGTAGTAGAGGCTTGGAACAAACTTCCAGCAGACGTGGTTGGTAAATCCGCAGTAGCTGAATTTAAACACGCCTGGAATAAACATACTGTACATCCTAAGATAAAATACAGAAATAGTATAAGGACAGACTAGATGGACCAGGAGGTTTTTTTCTGCCGCCAATCTTCTATGTTTCTATTTCTAGACTTCTCTATCGCCTTTCTCAACCGACTAGCTACTCTCTTTTAAAGCTTAGCTCGGATCCTCCATCTCGGGAGAAGTTTCCAAATGGTTTAAGCTCTCCCTCTGCATTCTCGCCGCTTAATTAGCTTTGTGGGTTTCCCCTACCCTGATATTTAATTACGACAAAGCCCACCCTCTTTGGGGAGCGATCCTTTACTACTTCTCTAAAAATAACCGTCGACTTAAATTTTAACATTGGCTTGTCCCACTAATCTTGCAGCGTTTCGTTAGGAGGCGACGCCACGGGCCTTTAAAACTCTCCTTCCGTCGAGGGGGGAAATGACAATCATTAAGTTCATCATTAAACTTCGTGATTATTGGCAAATGTATTTTTTTCCCTTTAATGTACAATGAGAGGATATGCACCAAAGACGAATTCCTTGCGTGTACAATCAGACTGGGCCAATAAATTCTATTCTATTATTCTATTCCATTCTATTCTATTCCATTCCATTCCATATTCCATTCCATATTCTATTCTATTCCATTCTATTCCATTCTATTCCATTCCATTCCATTCCATTCCATTCCATATTCCATTCCATATTCTATTCTATTCTATTCCATTCCATTTTCCATTCCATTCCATTCCATTCCATATTCTATTCTATTCTATTCTATTCTATATAGCAATAGCACTGAGACTTATATACCGCTTCCCAGTGCTTTGCAGTCCTCTCTAAGCAGTTTACAGAGAGTTAGTGCATTGCTCCCCAACAATCTGGGTCCTCATTTTACCGACCTTGGAAGGATGGAAGGCTGAGTCAACCTCACTTTGACTCACGTGTGAAGGCGGCTTTGTAGAGTCAAACCTTGGGGCCTTGTGTACGTGGCTCTTGCTAAAGGCAAAAAAACACGCGGGGCACTTCAAATTCCCCCCTCCCAGGGATTTTCGTTGTAACAGAAACAACCTCTGCGGAGGGACTAAGTGTGTAGCGTTGCCACAAGGCGGGGTGTCGCTGCGACCGCTTTTTTATGGCGCGTTTAACAGACATTTATAAGGTGTTCGCGAATGCAAGCCGGGCCCATTAAAAGAAGTGAAAATTTTGCCACGGCCTCCCTTTCAAGCGATGCGTTTAGTGTAAGCACTCCATTCATACCAATCCACATCCCATTAGGGGAGAATGGGTGCAGGAGAAGGCTGCCCCTCTTTTCCGCCCGTCCCGAAAGAGGCTGTGTTTAGAATAGAATAGAATAGAATAGAATAGAATTTTATTGGCCAAGTGTGACTGGACACACAAGGAATTTGTCTTGGTGCATATGCTCTCAGAGTACATAAAAGAAAAAGATACATTTGTCAAGAGTTATGTTTACACGACGTTCTTAAACCCAGGTAAGTGAAAGACCCAGCCACTACTTGTATGCCGCACGTGTGGTTAGTTTTAACCCTGATTAGTTTGGGTTGCGCGCCTGTATGTATGGTTTTTTTTGGGGGGGGGGAGAGGGGTGAGTCTCGTGTGAATCTAACCCTGAAACCAAGGGATGTGGTGTAAGGAGAGAGGAGTTAGCGTCGTCTGAACCTAACCCAGAATTCCAAGAGGTGTGGCGTAACGTACGAATTCGATCCTTGAGTTAATCACACCCCGTGTGAACCCAGCCTTTGCAGAATACACGTAGCCACCATCCAAATGGGGCTGCCTCGTTGAAGTCACGTGTAGACGAGGCTTTTGCAAGCGCATGAGACGGGGATACTCACGGGAGGGGTGTGTGTGACTCAGCTAAGGCCAGATTCTCAAACTCGGGTTTAGACGTTTTGTTAGGCTGGGAGGAAAGACTCGGCCAAGTCTGGTTTCAGTGGGAGGTAGTTTGGTTGGTTGGTTGGTTGGTTGGTTGGTTGGTTGGGGACATATTGAGAGGCTGAGAGTTGGAAGGTCCAGCTTCAATGTTCCCAAAGGAAGGATCCCAAATCTTAGAGCGCTTCCCTCTAACAGGACGGTAGGTCCCTAAGTTAGGGTGAGTTTTGAGGAGGTAAGGGATGGTGATCTCGCAGCTCTCCAGGGATGGCCGAGGTGGCTTTGGACAAGTAGAAATTACTTTGGTTCTGCTAGCTGTAGTTCAGCAGTTCAAATCTCACTACCGGCTCAAAGGTGGACTCAGCCTTCCATCCTTCGGTGGTGAGTAAAATGAAGACCTAAAATGTTGGGGGAGATATGCTGATTCTGTAAACCGCTTAGAGCAGTGTTTCCCAACCCTTGGCAACCTGAAGATATCTGGACTTCAACTCCCAGAATTCCCCAGCCAGCAAATGCTGGCTGGGCAATTCTGGGAGTTGAAGTCCAAATATCTTCAAGTTGCCAAGGTTGGGAAACACTGGCTTAGAGAAGGCTGTAAAACCCACTTTGAAACGGTATATAAGTCTAAATGCTATTGCAATTTTGGTTTTTGGGGAGTGCTTCTTTTGGCCACACAATCCCAGGAAAGGCAGTTCGCACGCATGGAGTAAACTCGAGGTGGAGAACGGGACTAGAATTTTCTCGGAAGGCTAAAACCAGGGCAGGTCAAGAGAAAGTCACCCAGCTGGACAAAAGTCTTGAGTTTCTGCCGAATCTCTTTTCTCCTGACCACACCACCAAAGGGTCAAAGAAAGAACTAAGTGCTCCAGTTCCCTTATATACCTTCAACAAATAACAACAACAGAGTTGGAAGGGACCTTGGAGGTCTTCTAGTCTAACCCCCCTGCTTGGGCAGGAGACAAATGGTTATCCAACACCTTCACTGTTGGAACATTCACAACTTCTTGGGACAAGTTGTTCCACTGATCAATTGTTCTCACTGTCAGGAAATTTCTTCTTAGTTCTAAGTTGCTTCTCTCCTTGATTAAGTCATAGGTTACACTTCCTTGCTGGTTGTCCCGTTGGTTTGGCTGAGAACTGTTGCCCACTTTGGCAGAGGCATTCAACACCATCGGATTTAAGACTTTTAGAAGAGGGACAACGGACCTGACCCTCGGTGGGAGGGGGATAGAAACTGGATCGGCTCACAATCTCAGCCTTCGCTTTCCAAGTCCCATCCTTCAACGTCTGCTTTCTCCTTCAGCTGTCCCCCCCAAACCTCGCTGTGGTTTCTTCCCAATTTGGAAATGGAACTCTGCAGCACATCTGAAGTGCATGGCCGACAAAACAGACGAGCTAGCATAGCTTGATCTGGGTCGGGATGATCTAAACCTGAATTAAAACCTGAGCCAAACCTCAGGCCGATCCTATGGGATCCGGTACCCCATCGAGGGAGGCAGGCAGATCATCTTCGTTAAGAACGTTTATCCTGGTGGTGGGGGTGGGGGTTTCAATAGTTGTTGGAAATACAGGGGTGGACGAAAAAATGGAATCACCTTGCAGCTCTTCCGTGGAATCCAGATTTGTGACGCTTACTTCGAACAGTTTTTGTGGAAACTGGGTTCTGTACGTGTCTATTGAGCTCTGCAGTCATTTTAGGAGCTGTGGTCTTGCCATCCGCTCTAACAATTCGCTTTAGAGTCCCACGGTCTCTCTCAGACAAATTCCACTTTCGACCAGACCTGTGCTTGGCTGAGGACGTTTTCCCTTCTCTTTCAAAAGCAGTCATTACTTTTGAGATGTTATCTCTTGAAACGCCAAACATTTGGGCACTTTCTGTTACACTAGCGCCTGCCATTTGAGCACCAACAATTTGGCCTTTTTGAAAGTCTGAGAGGTCTGCCATTTCTAGAAGGTTATAACCAATTTTCTTAAATTTCTGTAAAAACAAATGGTAGTATAAAAAAACATCAAATAACAGAATTTTTTTAAAAAACTTGTCAAGTTTTGATTGATTTGAACATGTTCAAACATTATGATGCCAAAAAGTCAAGTGTTTCCATTTATTTGTCCATCATATGTATAAGCTGCAAATTCTATATACCGGTAATCTCTTCCTGCTGGAAGCCAGGGTTTCAGATGAGGATTTTGTGTGTGTGTGTGTGTGTGTGTGCTAAACTCTCAAACTCCACTGCTCACAAAAATGGAACCCTTAAACAACACAATATAACTCCAAGTAAATCAAACCTCTGTGAAATCAAACTGTCCACTTAGGAAGCAACACTGATTGACAGTTGATTTCACATGCTGTTGTGCAAATGGAATAATTGTGCAAATGGAATATTCAATGAGAATATTTCATTCATTCAGATCTCGGATATGTTCTTTGAGTGTTCCCTTTATTTTATTTTTTATTTAGTAGTATAGTTCTTTTACCCTCGCAAAAACGTAGCGCCATCCTACGCTGGGCGATCCCCGGTGGCAAATCCTACAAAAAAAAGACCTTGAAGGCAAAGCAGCCTAATTTTTTAAATTTTTTTGTACCAAACTCCCTCCCTCTTCGATGCGGACTGCAGCTTGGCCCTTCTTAGTGTAAGTACCGGTTTCCCAGGTCCTTCCCCTGCGCCCCCCCCCCTTTCCATCCCACCCGCATCTTACAAGGGGACAAGAGACCGCTGCGTGGCATTCTTCCTGAAAAACGCACTCCTGTAGAATCGAAGATGAGCGCATCCTCCTTCCAATCTCCTGGAGGGGGTGGTGGTTTGGGATGGGGAGGGGGAAAGGACCCTGATTAGAAAAGGGAACTGGAGACGTTTCCCTTTCTACAGCTCCATCCCTCTCCCCTCTCCCCTGTCCCCCCCCGCACCCCCCCCCAAGACCCTAAGCTCTTACAAATTGCAAAATCTGCAGGGCAGCGCACAATAATGAACGCGTGGAAAGGGGGAAAAAAACCCGGAGCCGCAAATTCCTCCGAAGGGACCTTATCAATCTTCGCCATACTTGGCTCTGCAGCCCCCCCCCCCCTTTGCCTCTATGCTAATGCCGTCTGACGTCACTGCTTCTCTGTTTAAAAATGGGTAAAATCAGAGGGGGGTGGGGGACTCGCTTCTCTTATTTTATTTAAAAAAATTCTTTCTCTCTTTCTTTCTTTCTTCCTTTCCTTCCTTCCTTCCTTCCTTCCTTCTTTCTTTCTTTCTTTCTTTCTTTCTTTCTTTCTTCCTTTCTTTTTTCTTTTTGGCAAAAGGGTCCGAGCGATCTTGACATCCGAGTAAGGTGAGATTAGCGCTTTAAAAGATAACAAAGCTGCAGAATCGACCTCGATGGGATAAAGAGCCGGCAATTGTAGCCACTTCTGTTTTATTTTATTTCTCTTTCTCCCCCCGCCCCCCTTTCTATGCATCCTTCCCATTTCAATGGTTCCAAATTTCAGGATTTGTAGGCTGGTTCTCCAGACCGACCGATGTCTACAGCTCACGAGGGAGTGTGTGTGTGTGTGTGTGTGTATAGCATCGAATATATATACACACCCCTTGAAAAGGCGAATTTAACTAAGACGTGTTTTGGGGAGTGAATTTTGAATTTAACCCTCTTTTTTTTTTTGGCTTGGGAGCTGGTCTTTAAAAAACAAAAAAAGAGGTCAGGACAGAAACTGTTAGCCGTTTGTGATTCATCTAAAAATGACAGCCTAGAAATCTTCTCTTTCAGGTTTATTTAAGAACGGAGCCAGTAAATACATAACAGTGAAAGATAGATGAATTCTTTATTGGCCAAGTGTGATTGGACACACAAGGAATTTGCCTTGGTCCATATACTCTCAGCGTACATAAAAGAAAAAGATACATTTGTCAAGAATCATGAGGAACAACATTTAATGGTTGTCATAGGGGTCAAATAAGCAGTGAAGAAAGAATCAATATTAATAAAAATCGTAAGGATACAAGCAACAAGTTACAGTCATACAGTCATAAGTGGGAGGAAATGGGTGATAGGAATGATGGGAAAAAACTAGTTGTAATAGTAGTGCAGACTTAGTAAATAGAAAGAAATAAAATAGAAAGAAAGAAAATGGAAAGAAGGAAAAAAAGGAAAGAAGGAAATAGCGAGAGAAAGAAAAGAAAGAAAGAGAAAGAAAGAGAAAGGAAAGAAAGAAGGAGAAAGAAAAGAAAGGATGGAAGGAAAAAAATGAGAGAAAGAAAGGAAGAGAAAGAGAGAAAGGAAGGAAGAGAAAGAAACACAGAGAAAAAGGAAAGAAGGAAAGAAAGAAAGAATGAGAGAAAGAAAGAGAGAGAGAGAGAGAAAGAAAGAAAGAAAGAAAGAAAGAAATAATCGAATAGGTCGCCCCTATTCACGAGCTTTTAAAACTGAAATAGGGATTCCTGAACTAGGAAGGAAGCTAAGGAAACAGAGAGGATTTCCAGGTTTTTTTTACTTCTGGTTAAAGATCCAACAGACCATTATAGTCTTTCTGTATTCCTGACCAGTTCGAGTCCCCCCGCGAGGCGATTTCCCTTAAAACAAGAGTTGGGGTTTGGTTTGGTCAATAAACGGGGGGGGGGGGGTTGTTGCAGGACTTCATCTTCCCGAAATAACCAACACAAGGAGGAAATGCGTTGCTGAACACGTTGTGCTATTAAAATAGGGAAGCCGCGAGGCTTTGGACTTTGTGTCAACTCTTTAAAGGGAAAGTGGGGAAAGATTTCCCCTGTCCAGCCGCCGCTCTTGCAAATAGCCATTTATTTATGTATTTATGTATTTATGTATTTATGTATGTATGTATGTATGTATGTATGTATGTATGTATGTATGTATGTATGTATGTATGTATGTATTTATTTTTTTATTTTTTTATTTTTTTATTTATTTATTTTAGAAACGCATCTTTGGGACAACCGCGATCTCTTTGACTGGGAATCTCCCCGCCCATAAAATTTCCATAGACAATTTGAAATGCAGACGAGGTCAGAAGGGAAGGCGGGCGGCATTCCCACGCTCCCTTTAAAAAAAAATGGGGGAAAAAAATAAAGTTATTGGTTTAGCTTATTGTTTGGATGAGGCTATTGCATTCGACGATTACGTAACGGAACGAGCTGGGCTTGACCAAGCTCACTTAAACCACCTAATGGATAAAACAAACCCACATTCGCCCACCCAGCTTGACAGGTGGTTGGAAGGCAACTATTAGTCTCTCCTTATCTGATCTGGTTTCAATGAAGGCGCTGAATGGTAAGTGCTTCGTTTTCCCGTTTCTTTCCCTTCTTTCTCTTTCCCCTCTTCTTTCTTTTCTTTCTTTCTTTCCTCTTTCTTTCTTTTTTTCTATTTCTTTCTTTCTTTCTTCTCATCTCTTCCTTCTTCCCTTTCTTCTCTTTCTTTCCTTCCTTCTTTAATCTTCCTTCTTTTTCTTTCTTTCTCTCTCTTCCTTCCTTCCCACCTTCTCCTTTCTTTCTTTCTTCTCCTCCTTCCTTCTTCTCTTTCTTTCCTCCCTTCTTTTTCCTTTTGTTCCTTTTTCTTTCTTTCTTTCTCTTTCTTTTCTTCCTTCCTTCCTCCCTTCTTTCTTTCCTTCTCTTTTTTCTTTCTCTTTCCTTTCCTTCCCTTCCTTCTTTTTCTTTTCTTCCTCCTTTTTCCTTCTCTTTTCTTTCTTTCTTTCTCTTTCTCCCTTTCCTTCCTTCTTTTTCCCTTTTTCTTTCTTTCTCTCTCCTTCCTCCCTTCCTTCTTTCCTTCCTTCCTTCCTATATCAGATTCTCTTGCTTCCTACGCAACCCCCAAACCAAACCTTACATAAGCAAACGGCGACCTTAATTTTCCAGACTCCCATGAACTTTTTCTCCAAGGAGCCAGCTAATTGCGTTTCTAATTCCTCCCCACCCACCCCCTACTCCGCCCTTCCCCAAAATTACGACATACTTTACCCTGCCTGGGGAGAACGCGGGAGATATTTTTGAGAAGCCGTGACCCCCCCACGGAGTAAGGACAATTCTCTCCACCCAACACAAAACCACCACGCCGCCTCCCCCCCGCCCCTTTAGAGGGGAAGAATGATTGGCAGAAGCGGATGCTCTCCTCCTCAGTCGAATCCTCCAGCGAGTAAGCACTTCACACAACTTTTGCGGAGCGATTTGGGGCCGGGGGAGGGGAAGGAGGAGGCGGAGGCGAGTGTGTGGGGGGGAGTGATAGAGAGCCCAGACTCCGCGTGCGTGTTGGCTTGAAACGCGGGGAGAAAAGTAATGAATTGAAGCGCTGTCAAAGACGCCTTTCCCGCTGACGGGGTGAATGGCTGGAGCGGCCCGAGCCAGCGCAGGTGCAGCAAAGCTCCGGCGGGCGGGAAGGCGGGCTGGGAACTGGAGGAGGGAGGGAGGGAGGGAGAGAGACAGACAGACAGAGAAAGAAAGAAAAAGAGAAATAAAGAAACAGAAAGAAAGAGTGAATGAAAAAGAGAGACAGAGAGAAAGAAAGAGAGAAACAGAAAGAGAGAGAGAGAGAAACAGAGAAACAGAGAGAAAGAGAAACAGATAAACAGAAAGAGAAAGAGAGTGAGAGAAACAGAAAGAGAGAAAGAGTGAGAGAGAGAAAGAGAGAGAGAAAGAGTGAAAGAGAGAGAGAGAGAGAGAAACAGAAAGAGAAACAGAAACAGAAAGAAAGAGAGAGAGAAAGAGAGAGAAAGAGAGAAACAGAAAGAAAGAGAGAGAAAGAAACAGAGAAATAGAAAGAGAGAGATAGAGAAACAGAAAGAGTGATAAAGAGAGAAACAGAAAGAGAGAAAGAGACAGAGAAAGAGAGAAAGAGAGAGAGAAACAGAAAGAAACAGAGAAACAGAAAGAGAGACAGAGAGAGAGAGAGAAAGAGAGAGAGAAAGAGTGAAAGAGAAAGAGAGAGAGAAACAGAAAGAGAAAGAGAGAAACAGAAAGAAAGAGAGAGAGAAAGAGAGAAACAGAAAGAAAGAGAGAGAAAGAAAGAAAGAGAGAAATAGAAAGAGAGAGATAGAGAAACAGAAAGAGTGATAAAGAGAGAAACAGAAAGAAAGAGAGAGAAAGAAAGAAAGAGAGAAATAGAAAGAGAGAGATAGAGAAACAGAAAGAGTGATAAAGAGAGAAACAGAAACAGGGAGAAAGAGAGAAACAGAAAGAGAGAAAGAGACAGAGAAAGAGAGAGAGAAAGAGAGAGAGAGAGAAACAGAAAGAAACAGAGAAACAGAAAGAGAGAAAGAGAGAGAGAAAACAGAAAGAGAGAAAGAAAAATAGCGACCTCTCCCTCCAGTAACGCACAGAGCCTGTTCCTTTCTTCAGGATTTGCAGAATGGGAGGAGTTCTTGATCTCTTTGCTGCCCCCTAATGGAGGTCAGGAAATTTGCATCTTAGAATATGACGCGTCTGAGTGTGTGTATGGGCCATTAATCAGATTTCACTACATTATCATTAAATATAAATATTGCCATTTGAATTTAAATATATACAATATTCTATCACCTATCTATAACAATCACCTATCAATCTACCTTCCTACTACTACTCTCTATATAAGCTGAGACAGGGGGAGAACCTGTGGCCTAAAGGTTAAAGTTACTGCTTTACAAGCAGATTGCCCAGGTTCAATTCCCAGTAATGGTATGGCTAGCTGATAAGAGCATAATAGCTTGAAATAGATCTATAGTAGTCTATCTAGTAGACTATCTAAGGAGAAGGAGGAGGAGGAGGAGGAGTGGGAAAGACTTTAGATAGATAGATTGATAGATAGATAGATAGATAGATAGATAGATAGATAGATAGATAGATAGACTTTAGATAGATAGATAGATAGATAGATAGATAGACTTTAGATAGATAGATTTTAGAGAGATAGATAGATAGATAGATAGATAGATAGACTTTAGATAGATAGACTTTAGAGAGATAGATAGATAGATAGATAGATAGATAGATAGATAGATAGATAGATAGATGGATAGATAGACGATAGATAGATAGATAGATAGATAGATAGATAGATAGATAGATAGACGATAGATAGATAGATAGATAGATAGATAGATAGATGATAGATAGATAGATAGATAGACGATAGATAGATAGATAGATAGATAGATAGATAGATAGATAGATGATAGATAGATAGATTGATAGATAGATAGATAGATAGATAGATAGATAGATAGATAGATAGATAGACTTTAGATAGATAGATAGATAGATAGATAGACTTTAGATAGATAGACTTTAGAGAGATAGATAGATAGATAGATAGATAGATAGACTTTAGATAGATAGACTTTAGAGAGATAGATAGATAGATAGATAGATAGATAGATAGATAGATAGATAGATAGATAGATAGACGATAGATAGATAGATAGATAGATAGATAGACGATAGATAGATAGATAGATAGATAGACGATAGATAGATAGATAGATAGATAGATAGATAGACGATAGATAGATAGATAGATAGATAGATAGATAGATAGATAGATGATAGATAGATAAATAGATAGATAGATAGACGATAGATGATAGATAGATAGATAGATAGATAGATAGATAGATAGACGATAGATAGATAGATAGATAGATAGATAGATAGACGATAGATAGATAGATAGACGATAGATAGATAGACGATAGATAGATAGACGATAGATAGATAGATAGATAGATAGACGATAGATAGATAGATAGATAGATAGATAGATAGATAGATAGATAGATAGATAGATAGATAGAAAGAGACAGACAGACAGACAGACAGACAGACAGACAGACAGACAGACAGACAGACAGACCAAATACAACCACCACCTAGAAGCCAAACTACAGCAGCGCCCCCAACAGTTGCAGTCTCCTCTGCGATGCACACAAAGTAAACTGATAAACACATGATAGATAGATAGATAGACGATAGATAGATAGATAGATAGATAGATAGATAGACGATAGATAGATAGATAGATAGATAGATAGATGATAGATAGATAGATAGATAGACGATAGATAGATAGATAGATAGATAGATAGATAGATAGATGATAGATAGATAGATTGATAGATAGATAGATAGATAGATAGATAGATAGACTTTAGATAGATAGATAGATAGATAGATAGACTTTAGATAGATAGACTTTAGAGAGATAGATAGATAGATAGATAGATAGATAGATAGACTTTAGATAGATAGACTTTAGAGAGATAGATAGATAGATAGATAGATAGATAGATAGATAGATAGATAGACGATAGATAGATAGATAGATAGATAGATAGACGATAGATAGATAGATAGATAGATAGACGATAGATAGATAGATAGATAGATAGATAGATAGACGATAGATAGATAGATAGATAGATAGATAGATAGATGATAGATAGATAAATAGATAGATAGATAGACGATAGATGATAGATAGATAGATAGATAGATAGATAGATAGATAGATAGACGATAGATAGATAGATAGATAGATAGATAGATAGATAGATAGACGATAGATAGATAGATAGACGATAGATAGATAGACGATAGATAGATAGACGATAGATAGATAGATAGATAGATAGACGATAGATAGATAGATAGATAGATAGATAGATAGATAGATAGATAGAAAGAGACAGACAGACAGACAGACAGACAGACAGACAGACAGACAGACAGACAGACAGACAGACCAAATACAACCACCACCTAGAAGCCAAACTACAGCAGCGCCCCCAACAGTTGCAGTCTCCTCTGCGATGCACACAAAGTAAACTGATAAACACATGACCAGACCACAAACTCACAGTCAAACCAAAATTGTTACATTCCAGACACACATTACAAAACAGCTAAGTAGTCTACAAGCTCCAACTACTCCGGATAATCACCCCCTATCCACAAACATCAATTAATCAGAATATATCAATTACATCAATGACCCCAGGTGTTTCCCCACTGACTCACCAGGAAGTTTCAACACAGCATGCAAACCACACCCACCTACCAGTATTTATAGAAGGAAGGCAGCCCAGGTCTGGCTGTGTTCACCCTAGCACAAGGACAAAAGCACCATCCTGAAGATGACGAGTGGGACCTCGTCGAAACATCGCCAGAAATCTCTGAAACTAACACGGAAAGAAACCCGAATATGCCAAGACCTTCATATATATATATATATATAAAGAGAGAGAGACAGAGACAGAGACAGAGAGAGACAGACAGACAGAGACAGACAGAGGGGGAGGAGGGGAGAAAGAGAGAGAGAGTGAGATTTTGTACACACCCAGAAAGAGATATCTATACAGATAGATAGATAGACAGACAGACAGACAGACAGACAGACAGCTAGATAAGAGATAGGTAGGTAGATAGATAGGTAGGTAGGTAGGTAGGTAGGTAGCTAGATAAGAGATAGATAGATAGATAGATAGATAGATAGATAGATAAGAGATAGATAGATAGATAGATAGATAGATAGGTAGATAGGTAGGTAGGTAGGTAGGTAGGTAGGTAGGTAGGCAGATAGATAGGTAGATCGGTAGATAGATAGATAAGAGATAGATAGATAGATAGATAGATAGATAGATAGATAGGTAGGTAGGTAGATAGGTAGGTAGGTAGGTAGGTAGGTAGGTAGGCAGATAGATAGGTAGATCGGTAGATAGATAGATAAGAGATAGATAGATAGATAGATAGATAGATAGATAGATAAGAGATAGATAGATAGATAGATAGATAGATAGATAGATAGATAGATAGATAGATAGATAGATAGATAGTTAGATAGTGGTGGCGATAGTCTGTAACAGTGCCAAGTGAGAGTAATGTCAGGGAGAAAGAGGATGAGACGCAGGAGAAGTTCCAGGGCCTGATGGACAAAGTGGAGAGGGGCGGCATGCAAATTTGATAAATAAATGAATGAATGAATGAATGAATGAATGAATGAATGAATGAATGTGGAAACTGAAGGCCGAAGGGATCCCAGAGGCAGTAGGATCGCTCCAGGGTGGGCCTTCTAACCCGGGAGAAGGCCCCCAACAGCAGCCACCTCCAAGCTCTCTGTCCAAAAGAATGTGTTGCTGGGAACAGCGATTGCATTCCACTGAAGCCTCCCACTCCCAGGAGTACAACCGAGAGCACAGAAATAATCCAAACCTGATAATTATGTTCTCCTTCACTCAATCGCGGTTCCAAAGTTTATTTAAGAAAAAAATAATCTCACCCGACTGGCACACCTACAACCAGGTGCCCTCCTAGTGGTTGGGTCTTTGACGGAATCAAGCTCGAAAATCTGAGTTCCCACACCTATTTGGCCTGAAGGTACTTTAACACCTAGGCATACAGGTACAGTATTGTCACCTTTCTCTCCCTAAGGTTCAGACACATTTTCACCATCCTCATCCACACCTTGTGAGGCAGGCAAATAAAGAGACCAGCTCAAACCTGAACCTCCAAATCAGGGTTTTTAACCCTTCAAGGATTTTTCTTGCAATTTTTAAAGTTGTAAAATAGACATCTCTGACATCCGCATCATCATCATCATCATTATTATTATTTATTGGATTTATTGGATTTGTATGCCACCCCTCTCCGCAGACTCGGGGCGGCTAACAACAATGATTAAAAAACAGCATGTAACAATCCAATTTATAAAACAACTAAAAACCCTTATAGTAAAACCAAACATACACACAAACATACCATGCATAACCTGTAATGGCCTAGGGGGAAAGAATATCTTAACTGCATTAATATTAAGAATATCTTAATTATCTTCAGGGTTTAGCCTTTACCGATGTCCCCTTTCTTGCCTATCCACGGCTCCTGAAGTCTTTAAACTAGAAAAAGGTCAATGTTTAAAAAAACAAAACAAAGCCGCCAATAAATAGGCCGGTATACACTTTTGTACTTTGGTCAGTCAAGCCTGGGAATACAGTATTTAGAATAAACTCTGTTACATGAATAATATCAGGAAGCTCTACTCTAACTGCCACACCTGAAGAATTCTTTCCTAGGTGCAATTCCACCAAACACAACTAAATTCACTCCAGAAGTGTGAAAAGTGTGGGAGCAAACTTTCCCCAAAGTCAGAGGCTTCTGATCACCTATAACTGAAAGCTTCTGAAAGTTTGGGGCACCTATAAATGAAAACTTCTGAAAGTTTGAGGCACCTATATATGAAAACTTCTGAAAGTTTGAAGCACCTATATATGAAAACCTCTGAAAGTTTGAGGCACCTGTCGGGCTCTCTGGTAGAATCCTCCCAAAAATTCACAGGTACAAATTTCAGACACACGTTTGAAAATTCAAAACAAAGTTCTTTATAATGAAAATTCACTTAAACCAAGCCCTCTTTTGGTATAGCAAAGAGCACTCGTCTCCAAACAAACTGGTAATTTGTACAAGTCTCTTATCAGTTCTGTGATACTTAGCTTGCAGCTGTGAGGCAATTCACAGTCCTTCTTCTTTCACAAAGTGAAACACACTGTGCTCTGGTTTAGTTTCAAAGCGGGGAAAAATCAGCACACAAAAAGTCAAAGTCAGTAAAGCAGTCAGGAAACACATCAAAGGATCAGATAATCCTCCACAATGGCCAAACCCACAGGCTGCTATTTATAGCAGCCTCACTAATGACCACAGCCCCACCCAACCACAGGTGGCCTCATTTTCTTTGATAATAATCTCTCAGTTGTGGTTGCCTATGCATCGCTCTCCGCATGCGTGGCTGTATCATTAACTCTTGTTCCGAATCCAAGGAGGAGCTAGATAATTGATCTCCTTCTGAGCTGTCTGCCACACTCTCCTCCTCCCTGTCACTCATGTCTTCTTGGTCAGAGGAGCCTTCATCAGCAGATTCCACCGGGGGCAAAGCAGGCCTGCAGCATGTGGATGTCTCCCCCACATCCACAGTCCTTGGGGCAGGAGCTGGGCCAGAGCTAACCACAACATATATGAAAGCTTCTGAACGTTTGGGGCACCTATAAACAAAAGGTTCTGAAAGTTTGGGGCAAACTTTCCCCAAAGTCAGATGTTTCTGAGCACCTATAAATTGATTTTTTTTTAAAAAAATAAACAAATTAGTTGAGGGAACCTTCTCCACCCATGGACTATATCCAAAAGCTCAGCTCACATGTCTTGGGAGCCCTCTCTGGTTGGCTTCTTTGTGGATTAGGGTGTTTTGTAAACTCAGCCTTCAAGATTTGGTTTTTTTTTAAAAAAAAACACCAAATAAGTAGGTTTGAATTATGGGAGGCCAGCTGCTTAGACTTTATTAGGTAACATCACAGCTGGTTGGTACGGTTCACAGGAAGCGAATCACACCAACAGAGGTGGGATTCACATAATTTAGCTACAGGTTTGCCCAGCATTGAAAATGTAAGTTCATGCTTTGTTCACATGCCCAGCTTGCTCCTATGTGTACGGCTTTAAAATGTCCCTAAATAGTACGTCATAGTTCCAAGCAGTGAAAGGCTGCAAAAATTTTTACTACCACACTGTAGGCGCGGCTTATTTTGTGGGTGTGGCTTGCCAGCCATGTAACCAAATGGGAGTGGCTTAAAGGTCATGTGATTGGCTTAAAAGTGGCCAACTTGAGGATTAGGATTAGGGCTAGGGTGCCTGGCCTCTCTTCGCCTCAAAGAAATGCAATTTCCCTATCTATTTACTATTACTGAACATCCAAAATATACTATTTAATTTTTTTTATATATATATTTTTAATTTTGGATTGTCAAAATTTTTCCAAACAAACATAAGAACAAAAAAACAGTAAAATAAACACATACAACAAAGAAAAAGAAACAATATAGTACAATACAGGTGATGTGAATAACATTTTTAAAAAGCATATAGCAGCAGTATTATTGGCAATTCACTAATATTCACTTCTTTGACATCAGTATAATACCTTTTATAATTGTTTGTATAAATGCACAGTTTACATATGTAAGGATATTTCCTTTTTTCTAAATATCACTATATAAATATAGAAATATACTATTTAATTCTATGTATGTATGCCATATGTGTACATAGAATTAAATAGTATATTTATATATTTATATAGTGATATTAAAAAGGAGGGACTCTGAGGTGGCAAGGAGGAGCAAGTATCTCCCATACACCCGGCTGGAGGCTGCCTCCCATACACTGCGCCAGAGAGAGAAACCCAGGTGGGCAAGAGGTGGAGTGCCATTGAAAGGCTCCTCTGGCAGCCCAGAAAAGCCCGAGATGGCCAGGATTAAAGGGGGAATGGCAGGAAACTGGCTGGGCCTTCGTGCTGCTCTCAAATTTCCTGGGAAATTGTTCTGTATTCGGGTTCTTAAGTAGAAAATGGTTCTTAAGAAGAGGCAAAAAATCTTGAACACCTGGTTCTTACCTAAAAAGGTTTTTAAGTAGAGGTGTTCTTAAGTAGAGGTACCACTATGTGCCCATGCAACGAAATTTGTATATCATTGTAATGTAAAAAAAAAATTAAGCACACAGCAGCAGGGAATGAGCAAACCATGAGCAAACCTATCATTCCCACAGCCAGGAGACAGGCCAGGTTCAGCCACAAAACCTTTTTGAGTAGAGACAGTCTTCGACTTACAACAGTTCATTTAAAGACCACTCCAAGTGTGCCTTCCGTCCCCTGTCCAATTGTCTCTCCTTATCTCATATCTTATATATCTTTTCTTCCTTTCATATATCTTCTCCTCTATGTTTATATCTTCTATCCTTTTCTTTATATATAATACTACATGTCTATTCTCTTCAATATGTATTGTGTATTGGACAAAATAAATAAATAAAATAAATAAGTTACGGAAAAAAAGTGGCATGGCCATTTTTCATAGTTACAACCTTTGTAGCCTTGGTTTGCTCCTGGTTTGGCCCCGTTCTTAGAACTGGGGGCTCCACCCACCTGGGATTGTTCTGCGCATGCGTTGAACCAGTCATGACGGGTTTTAGAACCCTCTACTGCTCACCGTGGTCATGAGACCGAAGTTCTGATGCTCAGCAACTAGGTCCATACTGATGATGGTGGCCCAGTGGTTAGAGTGCGGTACTGCAAGTTACTTCTGCCGATCACCGACAGCCAGCATTTTGGCAGATCGAATCTCACCAGGCTCAAGGTTGACTCAGCCTTTCCATCCTTCCGAGGTGGGTAAAATGAGGACCCAGATTGTTGGGGGCAATATATGCTGCTCAAAAAAATAAAGGGAACACTCAAATAACACATCCTAGATCTGAATGAATGAAATATTCTCATTGAATATTTCATTTGCACAACTATTCCATTTTATTATTATTTTATTATTTATTGGATTTGTATGCTGCCCCTCTCCGCAGACACCGAATGTGAAATTGCCTGCCAATCAGTGTTGCTTCCTAAGTGGACAGTTTGATTTCACAGAAGTTTGATTTACTTGGAGTTATATTCTGTTTTTAAAGTGTTCCATTTATTTTTTTGAGCAGTGTATTTACGCCCTGTAAACCACTTACAGGGGGCCGTAAAGCACTGTGAAGTGGTATATAAGTCTCAGTGTGATTGCTATTGCTATGACCCTTGCTGTGTCCTAAGGTCATATGATGGATCCGCTTTTGACAAGCCATTGATTCACTTAACAATCGGGCTCTCTAATTTTTTCAGTAGCAGTGCTGATAAATTCACTTCACAACTATAGCAAGAGAGATCATCAAATGTGGGGGCGAGTCTCTGTCTCAGTTGACAAAGTTTGTGGCTCTACTTTGGTCGTAAGTTGAAGACCACCTGTACAAGGACTACAGAGCTCCTGTGGTTACTCTCACAAGGGCTTGAACCAGCCTCTTGACTGGCCTCTGTCCCACTCACAGCCCTACCAACCCTATGCGCTCCAGTTTTCTTCCCAGCCCCAGGATTTAGACAGAGGAAGAGGCTGGCAGGGGCAAAACCGACTCCCTAAGACAGAGGTCTCCAATCTTGGCAACTTTAAGATTTGTGGACTTCAACTCCCAGAATTCCTCAGACAGAGGTCTCCAATCTGGGAACTTTAAGACTTGTGGACTTCAACTCCCAGAATTCCTCAGATAGAGGTCTCCAATCTGGGAACTTTAAGACTTGTGGACTTCAACTCCCAGAATTCCTCAGACAAGGGCCTCCAATCTTGGTAACTTTAAGACTTGTGGACTTCAACTCCCAGAATTCCTCAGATAGAGGTTTCCAATCTGGGAACTTTAAGACTTGTGGACTTCAACTCCCAGAATTCCTCAGATAGAGGTCTCCAATCTGGGAACTTTAAGACTTGTGGACTTCAACTCCCAGAATTCCTCAGATAGAGGTTTCCAATCTGGGAACTTTAAGATTTGTGGACTTCAACTCCCAGAATTCCTCAGACAGAGGTCTCCAATCTGGGAACTTTAAGACTTGTGGACTTCAACTCCCAGAATTCCTCAGATAGAGGTCTCCAATCTGGGAACTTTAAGACTTGTGGACTTCAACTCCCAGAATTCATCAGACAGGAGTTTCCAATCTTGGTAACTTTAAGACTTGTGGACTTCAACTCCCAGAATTCCTCAGATAGAGGTCTCCAATCTTGGCAACTTTAAGATTTGTGGACTTCAACTCCCAGAATTCCTCAGATAGAGGTCTCCAATCTGGGAACTTTAAGACTTGTGGACTTCAACTCCCAGAATTCCTCAGATAGAGGTCTCCAATCTGGGAACTTTAAGACTTGTGGACTTCAACTCCCAGAATTCCTCAGATAGAGGTCTCCAATCTGGGAACTTTAAGACTTGTGGACTTCAACTCCCAGAATTCCTCTGCCAGGGGTCCCCAACCAGTGCAACTATAATCCACCAGTCTTAAAGTTGCCAAGTTTGGGAACCCCTGCCCTAAGAACTGTGCAGGCCCGTGAGAAAACTTAGAAAGCCCCTTTATATTTGAAAGAGGCAGAGCTCCTTGACCCCAAATCTTCCAGGCATGCAAAAACAACACTTCAAAGACATAAATTAGTGCCTCATCGTTCTCACCGAATAAAGGAAAGGAGGAAAGGGGGAAGGATGGAAAGAAAGAAGGAAGGAAAAAGGAAGGAAGGAAGGAAATGAGGAAGGATGGAAAGAAGAAAAGAAGGAAGGAATAAAGGAAAGGAGGAAAGGAGGAAAGGAAGGAAAGAAAGAAGGAAGGAAAAAAGGAAGGAAGGAAATGAGGAAGGATGGAAAGAAGAAAAGAAGGAAGGAATAAAGGAAAGGAGGAAAGGAAGGAAAGAAAGAAGGAAGGAAAAAAGGAAGGAAGGAAATGAGGAAGGATGGAAAGAAGAAAAGAAGGTAGGAATAGAGGATAGGAGGAAGGAAGAAGGAAGGAAGGAAAGAACGGTGTCCCCGCCTTTCTAAGAGGGACTTGGTGAGCAGGACTTGCTTCTCACAAATCTAAAAACACTGCTTGAGCAGGGTAGGGGGTGGACTAGAAGACCTTAAAGGACCCTTCCAGCTTTATTCTGAATTCTACGTGGATTCAATATTACCATACCATGAAAAAAGTTGTTGGGACTCTAGAAGAAGTGCAGAGAAGAGCAACCAAGATGATTAGGAGACTGGAGGCTAAAACATATGAAGGATGGTTGCCGGAACAGGGCATGGCTAGTTTAATGAAAAGAAGGACCAGGGGAGACATGATAGCAGTCTTCCAATATTTGAGGGGCTGCCCCAGAGAGGAGGAGGGTCAAGCTATTTTTCAAAGCACCCGAAGGCCAGACCCAGATTGTTGGGGGCGACATGCTTACTCTCTGTAAACCAGCTTATGGCCGTGAAAATATTTACCGACCCTTTGCCTCCTGGACATAAACTTTTTCAACTCCTACCCTCAAAACGTGACTACAGAGCACTGCACACCAAGACAGCTAGACACAAGAACAGTTTTTCCCCAAACACCATCACTCTGCTAAACAAATAATTCCCTCAACACTGTCAGACTTTTTACTAAGTCTGCACTTCTATTTCTACTAGTTTTTTCTCATCATTCCTATCATCCTTTCCCTCCCACTTATGACTGCATGACTGTAACTTGTTGCTTGTATCCTAATATTTTTATCAATATTTATTGTTTCTTCATTGCTTATTTGACCCCTATGACAATCATTAAGTGTTGTACCACATGATTCTTGACGAATGTATATTTTATGTACGCTGAGAGCATCTGCACCAAGACAAATTCCTCGTGTGTCCAATCACACTTGGCTAATAAAATAATTCTATTCTATAGATGGAAACTGGTCAAGGAGAAATTCAACCTGGAAATAAGGAGGAATTTTCGGACAGTGAGAACAATTAACTCAATGGAACAGAAGTTGCTTTCGGGAGTTGTGGGAGCTTCATCATTCGAGGCTCTCAAGAAGAAACTGAACTGCCATGTATCAGAAATGGTGCAGGGTCTCCTGCTTGGAGGGTTGGACTAGATGACCTACAAGGTCCCTTCCAACTCTGTTAATCCAAGCTGTGGTTCAGCATGTCCTGTTAATCTATGCCAGTGGTAGACAAAGATGGCTCTTCTAGGACTTGTGGACTTCAACTCCCAGAATTCTTAAGCCAATCATGCTAGCTCAGGAATTCTGGGAGATGAAGTTCACACATCATAGAAGAGCCAACTTTACCTACCCCTGATCTAGTCAGTTTCTGGGTCAGCGGCTGAATTCTCTCTACTCTCTTATCCCAGTTGTACAGCATTCATCGGGCTGGCTTGCTGGAGCAGGGCTGGTTAAGTCAGGAAGAGCAACTTTGTAGAACGAGACTGGCGGCATATAAATGTAAGAAAGGGAGGGAGGAAAGGAGGAAGGAAGGAAAGAAGAAAGGAAGGAAGGAATAAAGGAAAGGAGGGAGGAAGGAAGGAAAGAAGGAAAAGAAAGAAAGAAGGAAGGGAAAAGGAAGGAAGGAAAGGAGGGAGGAAAGAAAGAATAAAGAAGGAAGGAAAGGAGGAAGGAAGGAAAGAAAGAAGGAAGGAAAGAAAGAAAGAAAGAAGGAAGGAAGGAAGGAGAAAACGAATGAAGGAAAGGAGGAAGGAAGGAAAGAAGAAAGGTACTGCTTAAACCCTTCTGTCCTTCTGAAAGGCTGTGTAGACCTGGCTTTGCCGGCAAGCCTGGGGACCGTGAATATAACATCTTATTACGTCCGATTTGTAACTTAATTTTATATGTGAGTTTGATTGGCTAGCTCAGGGGTAGGCAAAGTTGGCTCTTCTATGACTTGTGGACTTCAACTCCCAGAATTCTTAAGCCAATCATGCTAGCTCAGGAATTCTGGGAGTTGAAATCCACAAGTCATAGAAGAGCCAACTTTGCCTAGCCCTGGGCTAATTCATTAGGATTTATTATGGGGTTTACTGTTATTTTACTAATATTTGACTTTTAAAAATTGTATGTACTATTTACTGTTGTCAGCCGCCCTGAGTCCCATTGGGATTTGGGTGCCATAGAAGTCAAATTAATTAAATTACATTATATTAAATTTATAACGACCTCTTCGGCCCCCTTCCTCCCTACTTTTCAATTTGCTTGGCCATTCACCAATCAACGTCCCCATTTCAGCGCTGCCGAGGTAACCCGCCCTAGCTTCTCAACTTCCTTCCCTTTTGCCATCGTATTTTTCTGAACAATTAACCAGTGGAACAGCTTGCCACCAGAAGTTGCGGGTGCCCCATCGCTGGAGGTTTTTAAAGACAGCCCCTCGTCTCAGATTCTTTCGGGCTTCCTGCTTTGAACAGGGAGTCGGACTAGAAGGTTTCTAGGGTCCCTCCAAGCTAGTTTCTGATTGATTAATTGATTGATTGATTGATTGATTGATTGATTGACACCATTAAAAAAAACCTTCAGTCCCAGCGTTAAACCGAGCCCCCTGGTAAATTTCTGGCTTTGTCTTTTTTCGGCTATTCGAAGGAGCCGCTTCAGCGAATCCAAACACCACATTCGAAGCGTGCAATTCGGTTTAACCGGATTAGCGACTCCTAATTCCTTTGCACCGGCCTAAACTCGGACTTCTTGGGGGGGGGAGGGCCAGAATGAAGCGGGGAGGGGGGGGAAAGACACTCCCTCCCACCCACTCACTTACCCCCCGACCAGAAAAGGGATCCCTTAAGGGGGGGGAGAACCGCACGCTTTTTCGGATCCACGGGATTTTCTGCCGAAAAACCGCCGCCTTTTTCTGCGCGAAAAGGTCCCTGACGTGGGGGGGGAGAGAGAACTTGAGCCCCCTCTTCGAGTCATCGCAGCCCCTTCCTCCCCCTCCCTATTTGATAGCCTTTTGTGCCCCCGTTGACGTAACGCACATCCACAATTAATCCTCCTTATTAACGCCGGGGCTTCCCGTCCCCCCGAGGCTCCGCCAGCCTATTTAGATCGCCTTGCTTGGTTGCACAAATTTAAGTGGGAAACGAGTTATAAACCTAATAACTGCTGCTTTAAAGCAACGCCCCCTCCCACGAAATATAATAATTTTTGATTATGGCGGAGGGCATTAAAATTAAGGTGAGGATGTGGCTTTTTAGAGGGGGGGGGGGCTCTCCCGCCCCGCCCGTAGCTGTGCCTCGCGCGCACATATATACCTAGAGAAAGGAGGATGTGCGGATAGGATAGAATAGAATAGGGTAGAATAGAATAGAATAAGCCAAGTGTTATTGAACACACAAGTAATTTGTCTTTGGTGCAGATGCTCTCAGTGTACATAAAAAAAAAGTGCATGGAATGGAATAGAATGGAATGGAATAGAATAGAATAGAATAAGCCAAGGGTGATTGGACACACAAGGAATTTGTCTTTGGTGCAGATGCTCTCAGTGTACATAAAAGAAAAGTTCATGGAATGGAATGGAATGGAATAGAATAGAATAGAACAGAACAGAATAGAACAGAACATGGAATGGAATGGAGTAATAGAATAGAATGAATGAATGAATGAATGAATGAATAAATAAATAAATAAATAAATGTGATTGGACACACAAGGAATTTGTCTTTGGTGCATCTGATCTCAGTGTACTGTACATAAAGAAAATATATACCTCTCAAAAAATAAAGGGAACACTCAAAGAACACATCCGAGATCTGGATGAATGAAATATTCTCATTGAATACTTTGTTCTGTACAAAGTTGAATGTGCTGACAACAGCATGGGAAATTGATTGCCAATCAGTTTTGCTTCCTAAGTGGACAGTTTGATTTCCCAGAAGTTTGATTTACTCGGAGTTATATTGTGTTGCTTAAGTGTTCCCTTTATTTTTTTGAGCAGTGTACATTAGCAACAGCATTTAGACATGTACCGCTTCACAGAGCTTTACAGCCCTCTCTAAACGTTTAAGGAGAGTCCGCCTTTTGCCCCCAACAATCTGGGTCCTCATTTTACCCACCTCGGAAGGATGGAAGGCTGAGTCAACCTTGAGCCTACTGAGATTCGATCTGCCAAACTGCTGGCAGCCGCATGCGCCTTTGCGGCACAGAATAAGACTATTGGTGAAAGCAGGAGGTCGGTTCCCCTTTCCCCCTCCACTCCCCTGTCGGGAAGATTAATTAAACCTGAAAACGTTTTCCAAGCGGATCTTGGGAATCCGATTTGGCCGACTTTGGAATTAATTGAAAAGCAATCGCTGATTTTGGCCCTCCATTTAGAATTCCTTCTCTTTTGCCTGTTTTGGTATTTTTTTAAAGAAGTTCACGCCTCCCCACCGTTGTAACTTTCTGATATGTGGTCGGGCGGTAGGAAAAGCAAGTAGGGTGCTTGGCTGCATAACTAGAGGTATAACAAGCAGGAAGAGGGAGATTGTGATCCCGCTGTATAGAGCGCTGGGGAGACCACATTTGGAATACTGTACTGTGTTCAGTTCTGGACACCTCACCTACAAAAAGATATTGATAAAATTGAATGGGTCCAAAGATGGGCTACAAAAATGGTGGAAGGTCTTAAGCATAAAACTTATCAGGAAAGACTTAATGAACTCAATCTGTATAGTCTGGAGGACAGAAGGAAAAGGGGGGACATGATCGAAACATTTAAATATGTTAAAGGGTTAAATAAGGTTCAGGAGGGAAGTGTTTTTAATAGGAAAGTGAACACAAGAACAAGGGGACACAATCTGAAGTTAGTTGGGGGAAAGATCAAAAGCAACGTGAGAAAATATTATTTGACTTGAAAGAGTAGTAGACGCTTGGAACAAACTTCCAGCAGACGTGGTTGGTAAATCCACAGTCACTGAATTTAAACATGCCTGGGATAAACATATATCCATTCTAAGATAAAATACAGAAAATGGTATAAGGGCAGACTAGATGGACCATGAGGTCTTTTTCTGCCGTCAATCTTCTATATTTCTATGTTTCTGATGGTCGCTTCTTTTTTTTCAAGCAAATTTAAAAAAAAACCTGGTGGAAGGGAGAAAAGGGGGAGGAGGCGGAGGGGCTGCAACCGGGGAAAAAGGTCCCCTTTTTCCACTTAACAAAATGTAATCCCATTGACGAATAACACCCAAAGGCAATACAAGCGTATTTGTTGGATTAACTAACGCTACTTAATATGTTATTGGTGTTACTTATTTACAGTGCTAAAAAAAAAATAAAGGGAACCCTCAAATAACACCTCCTAGATCTGAATGAATGAAATACTCTCATTGAATACTTGGTTCTGTACAAAGTTGAACGTGCACAACAGCCTGTGAAATTGATTGTCAACCAGTCTTGCTTCCTAAGTGGACAGTTTGATTTCACAGAAGTTTGATCTACTTGGAGTTATATTGTGTTGTTTAAGTGTTCCTTTTATTTTTATTTTTTTTTTAGCAGTATATTAGAGTGAACGACATCGCCTAAAAAGCAACCATTTCTCCAGTGGAGGTTGTACGCTCTGACGAAGACAGTAGGGGTTGACGAAAGCTTAGTAACATTTTAGTAGTTTAAAAATAAACTTTAAACATTCCGGAGATGGTGATGGCTACTGTCTCTTTATTTATTAGAGCAGTGTTTCCCAACCTTGGCAACTTGAAGATATTTGGACTTCAACTCCCAGAATTCCCCAGCCAGCGAATGCTGGCTGGGGAATTCTGGGAGTTGAAGTGCAAATATCTTCAAGATGCCAAGGTTGGGAAACACTGTATTAGAGGTATAAAAAAGATGCATTTTAAATTCCTCCTGCATAAAGAAGAAGGCACAGGACATTTTTAAAAGACCTCTAAACCATTCTTGATTTGGTCCGGATCCAAGGCCTTTGCCGTGAAAAGGGGGAAGAACAAGGCAGAATTTAGGATGAGGGACTTGAGATGGGGGCTTTTTTTCCCCTGCCCTCCTTTCTCTATCAAACGATCCCATGATCCGTCCCCCCCCCCAACTCGGACGCCCTACCCCTCCTCCACCCCGGCGCCCCCACCCCAAATTTGGGCTCTTCTGAACATTTCTAAGGTGGGCTGTCCTCGAAAAACGACAATTTAATGATCACTAAACACTGGGGGGGGGGGGTATTTGTCCACTTAGGTTGAGATGCGTCAGACTTTGCTTAACGAAGGCATCCTCGTCCTCTTGTCAGTCTCTCTCCTGACGGGGGTTCGTCGTCCCCCCCCCCCCGAACTCGGAGCAGCTGCCCTCCGGCTCTCCCCGCCCTACGTTTCGCAGCTCGGGTGAAACTTTTCCAAAGTCGCAACGAGGTGCCAGGTGCTAATAGAGCCCACGGTCGGCAAAGCAAAAACAACAACAACCAGAAAAAAACCCCACCCCAAAATAATACGGAGGACGCCTGTTGGGTGGCGCTCGATGTCGACCTGCCTCGAGGGCGCAGGAAGAATTATTATTGGTTGCTTCCAAGAAAGAAAGAGAGAGAGAGAGAAAAAAGAGAGAGAAAGAAAAAAGTGAAAGAGAGAGAAAAAGAGAGAAAGAAAAAGAGAGAAAGATAAAGGGAGAAAGAAAAAGTTAGAGAGAAAGAGAGAGAAAGAAAAAGAGAGAAAGTGGAAGAAAGAGAGTAAGAGAGAGAGGAGACAGGGAGAAAGAGAGAGAAAGAGAGAGAAAGAGAAAAAGAAAGAGGAAGAAAGAGAAAGAGAGAAAGAAAGAAAAAGAGAGAGAATAAAAAAGAGAAAGAAGAGAGAGAGAGAGAAAGAAAGAGAGTGTGAAAGAGAGAAAGAGGAAGAAAGAGAGAGAGAGAAAGAGAAGACAGAGAAAGAGAGAGAGAAAGAAAGAGTGAGAGAAAGGAAGAAAGAGAGAAAGAGAGAAAGAAAGAAAAGAGAGAAAGAAAAAAGAGAGAAAGAAAAAGGGAGAAAGAAAAAAGTTAGAGAGAAAGAGAGAGAAAGAAAAAAGTTAGAGAGAAAGAGAGAGAAAGAAAAAGAGAGAAAGTGGAAGAAAGAGAGTAAGAGAGAGAGGAGACAGAGAGAAAGAGAGAGAGAAAGAGAGAGAAAGAGAAAAAGAAAGAGGAAGAAAGAGAAAGAGAGAAAGAAAGAAAGAAAAAGAGAGAGAATGAAAAAGAGAAAGAAAAGAGAGAGAGAAAGAAAGAGAGTGTGAAAGAGAGAAAGAGGAAGAAAGAGAGAGAAAGAAAGAGAAGACAGAGAAAGAGAGAGAGAGAAAGAAAGAGTGAGAGAAAGGAAGAAAGGAAGAAAGAGAGAAAGAAAGAAAAAAGAGAAAGAAAAAAGAGAGAAAGAAAAAGAGAAAGAAAGAGAGAGAGATAGAGAGAGAGGAAGACAGACAGAGGAAGAGGAAGAAAGAAAGAAAGAAGGAAGGAAGGAAATAAAGAAAGAAAGAAAGAAAGAAAGAAGAGAGAGAAGGAAAAGAGGGAGGGAAGAAGATGAGGGAGGAAGGAAGGAAAAGTGGAGAATAGCAATAGCACTGAGATTTATGTTACCGCTTCGCAGTGCTTTGACGGCCCTCTCTAAGCGGTTTACAGAGTCAACAACATATATTTCCCCCAACAATCTGGGTCCTCATTTTACCCGCCTCGGAAGGATGGAGGGGCGGAGGGCTGAGAAACAGAAAGCCCCCTACCCACCCGACCCCACCCACCCCGGGCTCTTCTCCTCCCGCCCCTCCCTTAGTTTCTCAGGACTCCCCCTTTAAAATTCTGCCTTGAATGAAGCGTATTTAGAAAAAAACTGCCCCCCCCCAACGCTGGGAATGAGGCCGATCCACCCCCCGCCCAGCCTGGTTGGTGTCCCCCCCCCTTTCCCCTCCAGCGTCGAACAATGCGCGCTTTGAGGCGCTTGGCCGTTCACTGGGCCGGAGATTAAAGGGTGATGGATCGCTTCTTTTTTTTTTCCTTTGCGCCAAGAATGCCAGAAGTTGAGCTCTACGAGCGGCCACAAGCGCCTTCTTCAGCTCTGGACTCAGCAAAGCTACTACGAGGCTGCCAGCGCTTTGCTCCCAACTCCTTCCTCCCCCCCACCTCTCTCCTCTTTCTCTCTCTCTCTACCCCTCTTTCTCTTTCTTTCTTTCTTTCTTTCTCTCTTCTCTCTCTCTCCCTCCCTCTTTTTCTTTCTCTCTCTCTCGATCTCTCTCCCTCTTTCTCTCTCACTCACTCTTTCTCTCTCTACCCCTTTCTCTCTCTCTCTCCTTCCCTCCCTCCCTCTTTCTCTATCTACCCCTCTTTTTCTTTCTTTCTTTCTCTCTTTCCTCTCCCTCTTTTTCTTTCTTTCTCTCCCTCTTTCTCTCCCTCCCTCTGTCTCTCTCTCTCTCTCCATCTCTCTCTCACTCTTTCTCTCTCACTCTCTCTCTCTCTACCCCCTTTCTCTCTCTTTCTCTCTCTCCTTCCCTCCCTCTCTCTCCTTCCCTCCCTCTCTCTCTGCCCCTCTTTCTCTTTCTTTCTTTCTTTCTTTCTCTCTTTCTCTCTCTCCCTCTTTATCTTTCTCTCTTTCTCTCCATCCCTCTCTCCCTCTTTCTCTCTCACTCGCTCTTTCTCTCTCTACACCCTTTCTCTCTCTCTCTTTCTCTCCCTCCCTCCCTCTTTCTCTTTCTCTCCATCTCTCTCCCCCTCCCTTTCTCTCTCTTTCCCCCCTCTCTCTTTCTCTCTCTTCTTCCTCCCACTTTCTCTCTCTCTCTCCCTATTTCTCTTTCTCTGTCTCCCACTCTCTCTTTCTCTCTCTCTCTACCCCCCTTTCTCACTCTCTTTCCCTCCCTCCCTCTTTCTCTCTCTCCCCCTCTCTCCCCCTCTTTCTCTCTTTCTCTCTTTCCCTGCTTCCCTCTTGGACGCCCGGTAGGGAGAACACAGAGGCCCGCCCGCTATTACCCAGCTACTCCGAATCGCCCCCCCCCGAATCCCCAAGCTATTTTAACTTTCCAACTTTGCCAGCTGGGTCGCTCCAACGGAGCTGCTCCCTCCTTTGGGAGAGCCTCTTTGTCCCACCACCACCCTCTGGGCCTTTTCCAATTTTTCTATCCCTAATCAGGAAGGAAGGAAGGAGGGAAAGAAGGAAGGGAGGGAGGGAGGAAAAGAGGAAGGAAAGAAGATGAGGCAAGGAGGAAGGAAAAGAGGGAAGGAGGGAGGGAGGAGGGAAAGAAGGGAGGGAGGGAAAAGAGGGAGGGAGGAAGGAAGGAAGGAGGGAGGGAGGGAGAGAGAGAGGGAAGGAAAACAAAGAGAAGGAGATGGGGGAGGAAGGGTATGTATGGCTTGCCCCTTTATTTTTTATTTTTTGAAAGGGGTTTTGTCGCTTCGCAGCGATCTGGAAGGAGATCCGATCGATTTCTCTCCCAAGGAATGGGGAGGTTTTGTTCAACCGAGTCGCTTGAAAACCCAACTGAGGCTTGAAATGACCTGCGGGAGTTTTCCAGGGGAAGGAGTTGGGGATGGGTGAGTGGGTGGACGGGAGGGTGCGAAGAGGGTCATTTACTGCGCGCGTCAAGGGCTGGACTTGGTTTCGTCTCTCCTCTCTCGCATCTTCTTTTCTCCTAAATCCCTTCCTTCCTTCCTTCCTTCCTTCCTTCCTTCCTTCCTTCCTTCTTTCCTCCCTCCCTGCCTCTTTCTTTCTCATTTTCTCTTTCTTTCTTTCTTTCTTTCTTTCTTTCTTTCTTAGTTCTCTTTCTCTCTCTTTCTTCTCTCTCTTTCTCTTTCTTTCTTTCTCTTTCTTTCTTAGTTCTTTCTCTTTCTTTCTTTCTTTCGTTCCTCCCTCCCCATCTCTTTCTTTCTTCTCTCTTTCTCTCTCTCTTTCTTTCTTCTCCCTCCCTCCCTCTTCCTCCCTCCCACCTCCCTTTCTCCTAAATCAGTCTGTGCTCTCCACCACCGAGGAAGAAGGGTTTAGCGATACCTAGCCTGCTAACTGAGCCGCTAGGCGAGCGAGGGGGGTGGCGGCGGGGGTTTGTGAGGAGCGGGAATCTCCCAACCGGATTGCAACAAACCGCTTAGAGCAGTGTTTCCCAACCTTGAAGATATTTTGACTTCAACTCCCAGAATTCCCCAGCCAGCGAATTCTGCCTGGGGAATTCTGGGATTTGAAGTCCAGATATCTTCAATTTGCCAAGGTTGGGAAACACTGTAGAGAACGATGGTAGCTGAGCCGGCACACTGCTGAGCTGCCGTCGGAGACTTTTGCCGGCAGCCTCTTAGGCGACCAGGCTCTGCGATTTCAGGAGGGGGAAGGGAGGGGAGGGGTCAGTTTCCTTGCCCCTCCCCTCTCCTGGGCAGAATGAACCCATTCCCATATTTGCACCTCCCGCTTCGGGTGGGAAGGTCTGGGCGAGGGGAGGTTTTCCTGGGGCCCCGGAGCATCGCGTCTCCCGTCTCCCGCAAAGCTCTCCAGCGCTGGCCAACTGGTGCTGGGCTTCCAAAGTGGGGTGAACCGGGCAGCAACGGGCCGAGACTTGGACGCCCCGGCTGCCTTTCGACGATCCCTCGTTTCCCCCCAAGAACTGGGCTCTTTCTAGTTCCTCTCTCCTTGCCCACCGCCTCTCCGTTGGTTCGCGCCCCGGGATTTATTTTCCGACGTTCAAAGAAAGAAAGGGGAGAAAGGGACAAAGCGAGTGGGACTCCGGGACTGCCCGGCAGGGAGGCGACCGGTGCGAGGGTAGCAAGAGTCGAGGGGGCTGCGAACCTTAGGCGCTCCCGCGCCAATCCGGAATTGAAAGGGTTGAAAATCAGGTGCCTAGCTAAGGTGGCCCCTTCACCTAAGCGGTGCGATCCTGGCACCAGGCTGAGCTTGTTACGATTGGTTTTGTTTTGGGAGCTTTTTTACATTGATCTAAACGTTGTTTTAACCGAGGAGCTAATTCCACAAGGTGCGTGTTTTTAATGAATAGAGTCGAGTCGAGTCGAGTACAGTAGAATAAGCCAAGGGTAATTGGACACACAAGGAATTTGTCTTTGGATTATGCTATCAGTGTACATAAAAGAAAAGTTCATAGAGTAGATTAGAGTAGAGTAAAGTAAAATGGAATGGAATAGAATAGAATAGAATAGAATAGAATAGAATAGGCCAAGTGTGATTGGACACATAAGGAATTTGTCTTTGGTGCATATGTTCTCAGTGTACATAAAAGAAAAGTTAATGGAACAGAGTGGAACAGAACTGGACTGGACTGAAATGAATTCTATTGGCGAAGTGTGATTGGACACACAAGGAATTTGTCTTAGCTGTCTTGAATTTGTACATAAAAGAAAAGATAAGTTCATCCAGAGTCATAAGGTGCAACACTTACTGATAGTTCAGGTGCAAATAAGCAATAAAATCATATTAGGCTATGACATATTAGGCTATTTACAAATAATAAAGTTTTGATTATTGTCTTATCTGAACAGTTATTTATTGTTCTCCATTATATGTCCATACATATACCTTACTCCAGTGTTTCCCAACCTTGGCTACTTGAAGATATTTGGACTTCAACTCCCAGAATTCCCCAGCCAGTGAATGCTGGCTGGGGAATTCTGGGAGTTGAAGTCCAGATATCTTCAAGTGGCCAAGGTTGGGAAACACTGGCTTAATTAATACGGAATGTACATAGCTATACATTTCTGTTCCATACAACATGAACCAACATCCTAATTTGCACCTTTTATACTTTTATTACACACCTGTTTCCCCTTTATATCCTATTACTCCCTCCCCTCTCTCCCCCCTCTCTCCCTTCTTTCTCCTTCTCTCTACCTTCCCTCCTTCTCTCCTCTGTCCTTCTTCTCTTCCTTGTCTTCTTCCTTTTCTTCCTCTTTAAACCTTTTCTGAGTGTATCGAATCACAGGAGGAGTTTGGCCACGCCTCCTTCCGGTCAATTGTGTTTGGGGGCTTATCCTCCCCCCCCACAACGTGCGTGTGAATGCGTGTGAACGCAATCCAAGTGGTTTTAACTAAGGAGGTCTCCATTCTCAATCTAGCACCTTTCCAACGTGCTTGACTACAGTTCTCCTCGTGCAAGCCTAACTACCTAGAAGGGAGCTCACATCTCCGAAGAGAACGACTATTCAATATATTTTTTTAAATGGTTCGGTTCCCCAGATCCTAATTTTAGAAGCATAGAAACATAGAAGATTGACGGCAGAAAAAGACCTCCTGGTCCATCTAGTCAGCCCTTATGCTATTTCCTTTATTTTATCTTAAGATGGATCTATATTTATCCCAGGGATGTTTAAATTTAGTTACTGTGGATTTACCAACCGCGTCTGCTGGAAGTTTGTTCCAAGCCTCTACTACTCTTTCAGTAAAATAATATATCCTCACCTTGCTTCTGATCTTTCCCCCAACTAACCTCAGATTGTGCCCCCTTGTTCTTGTGTTCACTTTCCTATTAAAAACACTTCCCTCCTGAACTTTATTTAACTCTTTAACATATTTAAATGTTTCGACCATGTTCCCCCTTTCCCTTCTGCCCTCCAGACTATACAGATTGAGTCCATGAAGTCTTTCCTGATAGGGTTTATGCTTAAGATTTTGCTTTGTTACCGAAGAAAGTCTATTTTTTAAAGCTCAATAGAGTGCATCAGGATATTTAAGACGGAGTTTCTGAAGTTCGCAGAATATATACTGCTAAAAAAATAAATAAAGGGAACACTCCAAGAACACATCCTAGATCCGAATGAATGAAATATTCTCATTGAATACTTTGTTCTGTACAAAGTACTTCGTTGCTTCCTAAGTGGACAGTTTGATTTCATAGAGGTTTGATTTACTTGGAGTTGTTTTGTGTTGTTTAAGTGTTCCCTTTATTTTATTTTTTTGGGGAAAAAAGCGTGAATTGTCAGGAACACGAATGGTAGAAAGTAGTATGATAGAAACTCAGAACTTCGGGGCAACTTTGGGCTGGTCCTCCTGAGATTCTCCCCCCTCCCCCATCACCACCACCCGCCGGGATGGCGCAATGGTCAGAGTGCAGCACTGCAGGCTACTTCAGCTGACTGCTAGCTGTAGTTCCGCAGTTCGAATCTCACCGCTGGCTCAAGGTTGAGGCAGTCTTTCCATTCTTCCGAGGTGGGTAAAACGAGGACCCAATTTTTGGGGGGCAGTAGGCTGATTCTGTAAACTGCTTAGAGAGGGCGGTAAAAACACCCCGAAGCGGTATGTACGTCTAAACGCTATTGCTATAGTGGGGTAAAACCCACAGGAACATCTTTACTTTTTACCTGTCCCTAATTAAAAGTCTTCATCCCAGTTATTGTTTGACAACTTTGTCAAGGCAACATAAAGCGGTAGATAAACCTAAATGCTATTGCTATCTCCCCGATTTTTGGACTTATTTATTATTATTTTATTCATTAATTAAACTTATATGCCGCCCTTCTCAAAGGGGCTTTTGAAAAGTCCTCTCTCCCACCCACCACCCTTCCTTGGGTTGAATTCAACAGCTTTTTCAACGAAGCGGATTTACTGGCTGCAGCCCGGCAGGAACCGAAGCATCTTCCTCGTCTGCGAACTTTTGATTGATTTATGATTGATTGGTTTATTTTATTTATTCATGTATTTATTTTGTCCAATGCACAACAATAAACAATGAAGGTTATAGAGGTTATACTCAAGTAAAATATATCTGTAGAAAATTTAATAGAAGTGAAAATTTAGGAGTAGAATATATCAATTAGAGCAGTGTTTCCCAACCTGTTATCAATTAGAGCAGTGTTTCCCGAATGCTGGCTGGGGGTTTCTGGGAGTTGAAGTCCAGATATCTTCAAGTTGCCAAGGTTGGGAAACACTGACTTAAGTTACTTAAACTCTGGTTTAAGTTCCCCGCGTTCCGTTCGGATCAGCTGCGCTTTCCCTTCTTCTGCTTGGGAAGCGAACCCTGGCTTTCCAATTCGCCAGCACCCCCCCGCCCCCCATTTTGGGGAGGAGGGGGGGGAGAGCGGGTAGATCTATAGAAAGAAAACCCTGGTTTTCAATCCGAAGCTCTTTAGATTCCACGGGGGTTAAGTCAGAAGAAATGGGGTGGGTGGGGTGCTTAAAGCGCCGCCTTCTCTGTTTCCCAGCGCTTGGTAGGGACTGGGGGCGGTTCATGGCCTCTATAGATCCCGGGACTCTGGATCTGCGAGGGATCTCGGAGCTGGCGACAGAGATGATGATGATGATGATGATTATTATTATTATTTAATTAATTAAATTTGTATGCTGCTCCTCTCCGTAGACTCGGGGCGGCTCACTTCACTTCACTTCAATTCAATTCAATTCAATTTATTAGGTTTGTATGCCGCCCCTCTCAGAAGACTCGGGGCGGCTCACAACAATAATAAAAACAATATAACAGTAAACAAATCTAACATTAAAAGAAAAGATATATAAAACCCCAACAATTAAAACCATACAGCACATACATACCAAACATAAAATATAAAAGCCTGGGGGAGGTGTCTCAGTTCCCCCATGCCTGGCGATATAGTTGGGTCTTGAGTAATTTGCGAAAGACAAGGAGGGTGGGGGCTTTTCTAATCTCCGGGGGGGAGTTGATTCCAGAGGGCGGGGGCCGCCACAGAGAAGGCTCTTCCCGTGGGGCCGCCAAAGGACATTGTTTAGTCCACGGAACCTGGAGAAGGCCAATTCTCTTTGATTCGTGCGGTAGCAGGCGGTTCCGGAGGTACTCTGGTCCATAGTAATAGTAGAACACAATATAAAATACAAATCTGATATTTAAAACTAAAACCCCCATAATTTAAAAAACATACACACAACATACCATACATAAACTGTATAGGCCTGGGGAGATGGATGGCCCCCCCCATCCTTTGGGGTCGGGGAGTTGGAAAGGCTGTTGTTGCCAAGAACAAGATGCAGAGGTGGCATCAAAGGGAAGAAAAAGAGGGGTTTTTGGGGGGTGGGGCGCTCTGGAGAACCCAAGAGGAAGCTTAAAGCGGCGTTTTTTTTCTCCTAGTGATTTGTAGCCCGTGCAAAGGGGGGGGGGGGGTCCGTGAGCGCAAACACCCCGCAGGTGCAAGCTGTAAGGCCCCGGCCATCCGGACTATTAATAGAGATTACTCTACAAGTTGTTTGATCGCTCCTTTGAACCGGCTTTACAATTGCCTGTGACGAAACGTCAGGCTGGGTTCCCCTCCCCCTCCGCCTGCCCCCTCCCCCTTTATTGTTTCACCTTCTCTTTTTTGAATCGGGTCTTTAAGGGGAAATCCTTTGGAGGCTTTGGAAGATCTCAAGTAGATTTGAGGAAAGGGGGGTTCCAATGCCTTCCAACCAGCTCCCATTTCTCCAAACTCAGAAAAAAAGGAAGGAAGGAAGGAAAGAAAAAAAGGAAGGAGGGAGGGAGGAAAAAGGAAGGAAGGAAGAAAAGAAAGAAGGAAAGAAAGAGGAAGGAAAGAAAGAAGGAAAGGAGGAAGGAAAAAGGAAGGATAGAAAGAAGGAAAGGAGGAAGGACACGTATATGTGTTTATATGTTTTGTATTGTGTTTTTGCAAATAACAACAAGAAAAACAACAGCACTAATAATAATAAAGGGCCATGATTCTCCAAAAAGAAAGAAAGAAAGGAAGGAAGGAAGGAAGGAAAGGAAAGAAAGAAAGGAAGTAAGGAAAGTAAGGAAGGAAAGGAAAGAAAAGAAAGAAAGAAAGAAAGAAAGAAAGAAAGTCCCTTGGACTTCAAGAAGCTACAGCTCCGAAATAAAATCTACCCTTGAAATTTCTGGCAATCTCCAATGGGCAGTTAAGCACCTCAGCCTCTCGGGGTGGGCGGGTAAGGAAGGGACCACAGATAAGACAATGCTTTTAGGAAGAAAGTAAAAACCCCATCAGCCAAGTAGGACTTTTTTCCTGAGTAAAAGCTGCCTCTTCCTCTCAGTGTTTACACATGGTTAACTTGCTTGGAGGATTGACTCTTGTCTAGGTTGGCACAGAGAATAGAATGCTGTAGAACAGAATAAAATGGAATGGAATGGAGCGGAATGGAATGGAATAAAATAGAATTAGAATAGCATAGCATCGAATAGAAAATAGAATAGAATAGAACTGAATAGAATAGAATAGAATATGGAATGGAATAGAATAGAATATAAATAGAATAGAATAGACTATCATGTAATAAATACCCTTATCCCTTTTTAAATTTATGCACCCCTCTTCTCCTCCCCTCAATTACCCTTTGTTAATTAATAAACTTTATTTTTTTTAAAAAAAGAATAGAGATAGAATAGAATAGTCAACACTTCCTTCCTATTAGACTTCTATGTCGCCCCTCTCCGAAGACTCGGAGCGGCATCACAACAAAATACAAAGCACAAATTTAATATTAACAACAATTATGAAAACCCATTATAAAATAGTCATACCACCCAATTAAACCACACATAAAATGAAACAGCTAAGGGTCAGTTATGTCCCCCAAGCCTTGGCGGCATAGGTGGGTTTTTAGTAGTTTGCGGCGTTGGCCCATTCCCGAAAAGTTTTTTCTCGCTGGCCCGTTCTCGTTAGCAACGCCGGGGAGAAGGAGGGAGAGGCGGGGTGGCCGTGCGTGGCTGCCGCTGGTTTCTTGCCCAGCTGTATGGCCGAAACAGAGCGTCCTTCTCTCTGAGGGTCCCCCCGCCCCTCCTGCCTTCGCCTTCCCTCCCTTTGTCCGCTGGGTCGCTTCCCCGGTTTTTAAACTCGTCCAGCTCCACTCGAGTTGTGTGTGTGAATGACGGCGGGGCCATCTGGCTCGCTTCGCTTTCCAAAAGGTATCAATCCTCGCCTTTTCTCTGCCTCCGCTCTCCCGCCTTCTCACCCCCCTCGTCCCCGCCATTCCCCCTCTCGTCCCCCTCGTCCCTTTCTTCACCCGCCCCCCCCCCACGCAAAGGTTCCTTTCGCCCCCCCTCCCCTCTACGTGGCGTGGGCAGTTAAGAACCGTCGTGTCTCCCGAGGGTCGTCCCGAGCCGAAAGCGGGGAGAGTCCAGCGACACAGCAGTTTGGCCGCTGAAGGGGACTGTCACTTTCACTGCCAAACGCGGATGGCGGGGGAGGGGGGCAGAGGAGAAGAGGGAAAGGCGGGTGAAAAAAGAACGGAGAAAGCGCTTTCCCAGAGACTTGGCTAATTTCACTTCTATAAAACTTAAGGCGAAACCAGAAGGCAGGCGCGGTGAGCCTGATTGGCGGGGGGATTTCACCAGCCTCAGCCGCTTTTCCAGGGCTGGGATTGAAGCTTTGGTGCATTTGGATCGACCCAACCAACCAGCCAACCAACCTACCTACCCACCCATTAATCTATCTATCTATCTGCCTGCCTGTCTATCCATCCATCATCTGTCTATCTACCCACCCACCTATCCATCCATCCATCCATCCATCCATCATCATATATCTGTCTGTCCGTCATCTATCTATCTATCTATCTATCTATCTATCTATCTATCTATCTATCTATCTATCTATCATCTATCCATCATCTGTCCATCCGCCATCCACCCACCCAGGGAGAGAGAAAAGAAAGAAAGAAAGAAAGAAAGAAAAGAAAGAAAGAAAGAAAGACTCTTCCTTTTTATCTGATACAAATACTGTAGTTATAAAAGGGTAGGACAAGAAGCAATGGATGGAAACTAAACAAAGAGAGAAGGAACTTAGAACTTAAGAGAAATTTCCTGACAGTTAAAACAATTAATCACTGGAAGAATTTGCCTCCATAAGTTGTGAATGCCCCAACACTGGAAGTTTTTAAGAAGATGTTGAATAACCATTTATCTGAAATGGTGTAGGGTTTCCTGCCTAAGCAGGGGGTTGGACTAGAAGACCTTCGAGGCCCCTTCCAACTATTCTATTCCATTCCATTCTTTCTACTCTACTCTACTCTACTCTACTCTACTCTACTCTTGGTCAAAAGTCGAGGTCTATCTGTATGTCATCAACAATGCTAGTATCTAGGTAACATGGCGAAATCCCATCTTTCGGTCTTGTTCGTTTTCTTCCTTGCAGAAAACTTTTCCAGACCTGTTGCCCTGGGTACTAAGTCACTTCTGCGCTTCCAACTCTTCACCCATCCCACCGAAATAAATTGTTTTTCTGCCTCAAGGTGCCGTCGTATTTCTTACCCAACGGGTCCCTGTTTGAAGTTAAAAGTCAACTCTTCTCACCTGACGAAGTCGCTTGAAAGCTTCGGGATTTCATTTATTTATTTATTTGTTTGTTTTGTCAACTACATATTGGTGGTATACAATAATAATATTTATATTTATATCTCTGTCTGTCTGTCTGTCTGTCTGTCTGTCTGTCTGTCTGTCTACCTATCCGTCCATCCATCCATCCATCCATCCAACCCACCCACTCCACTATGACTCCCTCCCTCCA
Organism: Erythrolamprus reginae; assembly: GCF_031021105.1. NCBI lineage: Eukaryota > Metazoa > Chordata > Lepidosauria > Squamata > Dipsadidae > Erythrolamprus > Erythrolamprus reginae. The sequence goes on from NC_091954.1 coordinate 108,529,153, forward strand.
TTCTCCTCTTTCTTTCTTTCTTTCTTTCTTCCTTTCTTTCTTTCTATCTTTCTTTCTTTCTTTTGCTCTTTCCTTCACTTTCTCTCTCTCTCTTTATTTCTCTCTCTCTCTTTCTTTCCTTCTTCCTTCCTTTCTCTCTCCCACACTCTTCTCTCTCTCCCTCTATTCCTCTTCTTCTCCCTCCCCTCCCCTTTTTCTTTTTTATTTGTTTCCTTCTTTCTCCCTCTTTCTTCTTTCTTTCTTTCTTTCTTTCTACCTCCTCTCCCCCCATTCCTTTATCTTTCTTTCTTTCTTTCTTCCTTCCTTCCTTTCCTCCCTCCCTTCTTTCCTCCCTTCTTTCCTTCCTTCCCTCCCTCCTTCCTTTCTCTCTCTCTCTTTCTTTCTTTCTCTCTCTCCACTTTACAAGACTCTTCGAAGTTCTTTAGATCAATCCGCGGAAGCCTCCAACTTTCAGGGAGAGGGAGGGGCACCCCTTTTAATCACCGGTCGTTAAAATAGTTATGATAAATACACCCAATTACACGCATGGTTTCCTCCGCCAGCCCCCAGCCCCTCCCTCCCTCTCTCGCCACCCGGACCCTTTCAATTCTCCGCTGTGGCTCCCTCCCGTATCCTTCAGCTGCCGAGGGGCTGTGGGGGTGTGTGTGGAGGAGAGCTCTCTCTCTCCCTCCTTCCCGCCCTCTCACTCTCGGAGGGCGAATCCGGAGGCTTCCAGGGATTTCATGAGCCTCATTAAAGCTGCCCCTGTGGTCCAGGGTCCTGAATAGCCCCTCCGCCCCCCACTCTAGGCCGGAGCGAAGGAGGCCAGGGCTGGAATGCAACCTGTGAAGCCAAAGGGTGGCCGACTGGAGATGGGGAGAGGGTGGTGATGGGATCCCGTCATCTGTTCCACGCTGATTGTGTGTTTGTGTGTGTATTGTGATCTCTTTTGTGTCATTCTTCCACAAAAGCCAAGCCAATACCAATAGCAATTATATACCGCTTCAGAGTACTTTACAGCCGAGGAGCTAATTCCACAAGGTGCATGTTTTTAACGAGTAGAGTAGAGTAGAATAGAGCAGAGTAGAATAAGCCAAGAGTGATTGGACACACAATAAATTTGTCTTTGGATTATGCTATCAGTGTACATAAAAGAAAAGTTCATAGAGTAGAACAGAACGGAACGGAACAGAACAGAATAGAATAGAATTCTTTGTTGGCCAAGTGTGATTGGAGACACAAGGAATTTGTCTTTGGTGCAGATGCTCTCAGCCTACATAAAAGAAAATATAGAATCATGTCGTACAACACTTAATTATTGTCATAGGGGTCAAATAAGCAATGAAGAAACAATCAATATTAATTAAAAAAATATTAGGATACAAGCAACAAGTTATAGTCCTACAATCATAAGTGGGAGGAAATGGGTGCTAGGAATGATGAGAAAAAACTACTAGTAATAGTAGCGCAGACTTAGTAAATAGTTTGACAGTGCTGAGGGGATTGTTTGTTCAGCAGAGTGATGGCTTTCGGGGGGGGGCTGTTCTTGTGTCTAGTTGTCTTTGTGTGCAAGACGTTTTGAGGGTAGGAGTTGAAACAGTTTATGTCCAGGATGCGAGGGGTCAGTAAATATTTTCCCTGCCCTCTTTTTGACTTGTGCAATATTCAGGTCCTCAATGGAAGGCAGGCTGGCAGCAATTGTTTTTTTTTCTGCAGTTCTGATTATCCCCTGAAGTCTGTGTCGGTCTTGTTGGGTTGTAGAACCGAACCAGACAGTTATAGAGGTGCAGATGACAGACACAATTGTTCCTCTGTAGAACTGTATCAGCAGATCCTTGGGCAGTTTGAGCTTCCTGAGTTGCAGCAGGAAGAACAGTCTTCGTTGTGATTTTTTTATGGTGTTTTTGATGTTAGGTGACCATTTTAGGTCTTAAGAGGAGATCGGACTGTCATTTGTAGGGGACTCCTGTTTAAGCTGGGGGGAGATTGGACTAGATCAGTGTTTCCCAACCTTGGCAACTTGAAGATATTTGGACTTCAACTCCCAGAATTCCCCAGCCAGCGAACACTGCACTAGGTTACCTACAAGATCCCTTCCAACTCTAATAATAAATCAAAAGCAAGCACGAAAGCCACGGAGGAGAAGCTCTGGGACCCCCCACCCTTTCCTGAACCCCCGGGGGAGGGAATCACAGGGGATGGACTAGATGACCTTCGAGGTCCCTTCCAACAGTGTCAATCAGTCAAGGAGAGGCTGGGAAGGCGAGCCGGCGCTGGCGCCTTGGTTAAAACTTTCCCGTCTAATTTTTTAAAGCCCTCCGGGGGTGGGGGAGGAGGAGTGGGGGACCCCTCCCTGGTTAGGAGGCTCCGAGGAGCAGCAAAGCGGACCGAGGGGGGGTCAGGGGGTTGGGGGGTTTTCAAAGCCGCCCCGGCCAGCCTAGTCAGCCCCGGACAGGAGTTCACACGATGATCGGGTGACTAAGAGAACAAGGGGCTCATTTTCAATCAGGGGGTTTAATCTTTCGGCCGGGTGGAGGTCCCAGCTCCGGCCCTCCTGGCTTGGCCATTGTGCTCCGAGGCCCCCGCCCCCCTTCTTGGAAATGACAGCTCCGTCAGTAATCGACGGCTGCCCAGGATGGGGTTTCAAGCTCTCTTGGCTCCTCTGTCGCCTTACAACGCCGGAGAGTCCTCTCTAAATGGTGGCGGACTCTAAACTCCTGGAACAGCTCTTCCCTTCCTTCCTTCCTTCCTTCCTTCCTTCCTTCCTTCCTTCCTTCCTTCCTGCCTGCCTGCCTGCCTGCCTTCCTTCCTTCCTTCCTTCCTTCTTTCCTTCTTTCCTTCCTTCTTGCCTTCCTTCCTTCCTTCCTTTGGAGAGGGGCAGCATACAAATGTAATAAATGCTAATGCTAATGCTAATAATAATGCTAATAATAATGCTAATAATAATAATAATAATAATATTTATCTCTCTTCCCTTCCCCCTTTTCCTTCTTTCACTTCCTCTTCCCTTCCCTTCTCTTTTTTCTCTTTCTCCTTTCACTTCCTCTTCCCCTTCTTCTCCTCTTCTTCCTTCTTCCCCTTCCCTTCATCCCCCCCAATTTTATTACCCTGCTAAATAAATAATTCCTCCAACACTGTCAAACTATTTACTAAGTCTGCACTACTATTACTACTAGTTTTTTCTCATCATTCCTATCACCCATTTCCCCCCACTTATGATTGTATGACTGTAACTTGTTGCTTGTAGCCTTAAGATTTTTATTAATATTGATTGTTTCCTCATTGCTTATTTGGGAGAATCATTAAGTGTTATATCTCATGATTCTTGACAAATGTATCTTTTCCTTTATGTACGCTGAGAACATATGCACCAAAGACAAATTCCTTGTGTGTGACCCAATTACCCAATCCACTCACAACAGAATGCCCTACGCAACTAGACTTACAATCTTAGGTTGAGAAAGCTTAGAATTACAGTCGCCTTAAACATGACCTAAAGTATAGCCCATAAAATCATCTGCTATAACAATGATGGCGAACCATTTTTCCCCCTTGGGTGCTGAAAAAGCATACGTTCACACTATCGTGCATGTGGGAATGCCCACACCCATAATTTAATGCCTGGAGAGGGCAAAAACAGCTTCTCCCATCCCCTGGAGGCCAGAAATGGCCTATTTCCCAACTTCTGGTGGGCCTAGTAGACTCGTATTTCACCCTCCCCAGGCTCCAAAGGCTTCCTTGGAGGGTAAAAATGCCCTTCCCCATCCCCCTGGAGGCTCTTTGGAAGCCAAAATTGCCCTCCCAGAGCCTCTGTGCAAGCCATAAATCAGCTGGCCAGCACACACATGCACGCTGGAGCTGAGCTAGGGCAATGGTTCATGTGCTAGCCGATATGGCTCTGCATGCCACCTGTGGCACCCATGCCATAGGTTCACCATCATTGTGCTATAACATCCTTCCTGTCAACGACTACTTCAGCTTCAGCCACAATAACACAAGAGCACACAACAGATACAAACTTAAAGTAAACTGCTCTACACTCGACTGCAGGAAATACGACTTTAGTAACCAAGTAGTTGATGCATGAAACTCACTACCAGACTCTGTAGTATCATCACCCAACCCCCAAAACTTTACCCTTAGACTATCCACTGTTGACCTTATTTTTTTGCCTCTTCTCCAGAACCAAACCTGAGCCTCTGAAACTGTAACCAGAAAAGGCAGGGAGAAGCCTCCATGGGCACTCTCTAGGAATCTCTTGGGAGGAAACAGGGCCAGAAAAGGCGGGGAGAAATCTCCATGGGGCCTCTCTAGGAATTTCCCGGGAGGAAACAGGGCCAGAAAAGACAGGGAGAAGCCTCCGTGGGCCCTCTGTAGGAATCTCTTGGGAGGAAACAGGGCCGGAAAAGGCGGAGAGAAACCTCCATAGGGCCTCTCTAGGAATTTCCTGGAAGGAAACAGGGCCAGAAAAGACAGGGAGAAGCCTCCGTGGGGCCTCTCTAGGAATCTCCTAGGGGACACAGGGCTGGAAAAGGCAGAGAGAAGCCTCTGTGGGGCCTCTCCAGGAATCTCCTGGGGGAAAACAGGGCTGGAAAAGGCATGGAGAAGCCTCCGTGGGGCCTCTCTAGGAATCTCCTGGGAGGAAACAGGGCTAGAAAAGGCAGGGAGAAGCCTCCGTGGGGCCTCTCTAGGAATCTCCTGGGAGGAAACAGGGCTAGAAAAGGCAGGGAGAAGCCTCCGTGGGGCCTCTCTAGGAATCTCCTGGGAGGAAACAGGGCCTCCACTCTCCCTGTGGTTTCCCCATGCATTATTTGCTTTTACATTGATTCTTATGGGAAAAATTGCTTCTTCTTTCAAACTTTTCTACTTAAAAACCTGGTCACGGAACGAATTAAGTTTGTAAGTAGAGGTACCACTGTATACCCATAAGGAAGAAGACAGGCCTTAGGTTGTTGCAATGATTGCTGAGTGACACTATTAGATCACTGGTGACTCAAGAGCAACTCATGGTGTCAAGAGAGAACAGGTTGCTTGTTAATCAGAGCTGGGAAGTTTGCAAACTCTTTGCGGAGTTGCCAAATGACTCCTTGCCCTAAGAGGCTGCTCTTTTGTTTAACCCCTGCTGTTCTGTTCGGGTCGTATGTGACCCGAAGCCAAGTTTGAGTCCCTGTAAAAATTTTTCCCTGCATATCTGAAACTTGAAATTTCATGTAGTTTCATCATTTCAGGGGTTCTATCTATGAGAATTTTTTTGGGGGGGTGGGGGGCTTAGTTTTTGCTGGGCAAAAAAAGTTACAAATCTTCTGTTCCCGGGTCACCCTGACCCGGACCGAAAACTCTTCATTTGCAGTGCTTATGTTTGGTCTTTTTGAAAGCTTTTTTCACTTGGAAAGTAGTCTGAACATTTCTGCACACAATGATATGAAAATTGAAATGAAAAAAGTAAATCTTATTGGTTTATTTTGCGGATATAATGCACGCCCCCCCGTTTTTGTGAAATTTTTTTCAATTTATGGATAGTTTTGCTTGCAAAATGCATTCTATTTTACTAAAGTTGGTGTGGGATTGGTAGCTTGAACATTTCTGAATATAAGAAAAATATAAAGGAACTGAAAAAAATGATTCTTATTGGTTTTTTAACATCAGAAATAAGGCCTCCCCCCCCCTTGGCTGCTTGCAACCATTTTCACTTTTTATTTTTTTATGCTCCAAATCCGAAATATTCTTTAAAATCTTAGGCATTCATTTACTCAATTTAACAATACTGATCATCAAAAAAATATTTGTGGGGGTGGGGGAAAAATTTTTTTTCTGGGCAAATAAAAAGTCACGTTTAGTCTGTTCGGGTCATATAGACCCGGACCAAAATGATTTTTTTTAGGTACTTGAATTTGGTCTTTTTGAAAACTTTTTCAACTGGAAAACTAGTTTGAACATTTATGAACATAATGATATGAAAATTGAACTGGAAAAATTGAGACTTATATTTTTATTTTGATCAAAAAGCCCCTCCCCCCATCCTTTTTTAATTTCGTGTCAATTTCTATTTTTTAAGGCTACAAATCCCTAAGGAATTTTCCCCCAAAAGGTTTGATATACTAAATTGATCATTTCTGAATATAAGAAAAATATAAATGAACTGAAAAAAATGGTTCTTATTGGTTTATTTTTGCCACAAAAGGGCCACCCCCCCTCGGCCTTGCTGTGTGCCATTATTGTCACTGTTTATACATATTTGTCTAGAAATATTTGGAATATCCTTTTGAAAATCAACCACATTGTAGCCAGAGAACTAATTTTATGAAACAAATCCATTTTACTAAAAAAAAGTATGTAAGTTTGAAATTAACAGCATAACTTTTATATAAATTGAAATAATTGAGGCATACTTTATGTGCAAAATAAACCAATATGCATCAATTTTTCCAGTTCAATTTTCATATCATTATGTTCAGAAATGTTCAAGCTACCAATCCCACACCAACTTTAGTAAAATAGAATGTATTTTTCTAGCAAAACTATCGATAAAATGAAGACTATTTAAAAAAAACGGGGGGGGGGGGCGTGCATTTCATCAACAAAATAAACCAATATGCATCAATTTTTCCAGTTCAATTTTCATATCATTATGTTCAGAAATGTTCAAGCTACCAATCCCATACCAACTTTGGTAAAATAGAATGTATTTTGCAGGCATAATTATCAATAAACCTAAAGAAAATTCACAAAAACGGGGGGGGGAGGCATATTTATGTGCAAAATAAACCAATAAGGATTAATTTCTTCAGTTCAATTTTCATATCATTGTGTGCAGAAATGTTCAGACTACTTTCCAAGTGAAAAAAGTATTCAAATTGACCAAACATAAGCACTGCAAATGAAGAGTTTTCGGTCCGGGTCAGGGTGACCCGGGAACAGAAGATTTGTTACTTTTCTTAAACAGAACAGCAGGGTTAAAAGCCAAGATGGTCCAAAATGGGTTATGAATATACAGTATCTACTATTCAAAACTCAAAGTGACACCAAAGTAATATTGCATCACCTAAGAATCTAAACCAGAGGAATCTTTCCCCACTGGATCCCTTTGGCTGCAACTTTGCTAGTGTTCTGATTTATAACAATTCCAAGGTTTTGGATTAAAGTTAATTATTAAGGGGGAGGTGTTCTGCCTTTACTACCACCACCACCTTCTACTCTTCCTCCTCTTGCTCCTCCTCCTTCCTTCTACCTTCTTCTCCATTTATTAGTTTTTTTTAATTCTGGCTTCTCCTTCTTCCTTTTCCTCCTCTTCCTCCTTCCTTTTTCTTCTTTGCTTTTTCTTCTTCCTTCTTCTCTATTTATTAGTTTTTTATTTTGCATTTATTTTCTACTACTTTTTCCTCCTCCTCCTCCTCCTCCCCCCCCCTCCTCCTCCTCTTCTTCTTTTTCTTCTATTTCTTTCTCCTTCTTCTTTTTCCTCCTCTTCCTCCTTCCTTTTTCTTCTTCCTTCTTCCTTCTCCATTTATTCATTTTTATACTGCCTTTATTTTCTCCTGCTCCTGCTCCTCCTGCTCCTCCTGCTCCTCTTCCTCTTCTTCTTTTTCTTCTTCTATTTCTCTTTCTCCTTCTTCTTCTTGTTCCTCCTCTTCCTCCTTCCTTTTTCTTTTTTTCTTCTCCATTTATTCATTTTTATACTAACTTTATTTTCTCCTCCTCCTCCTCCTCCTGTTCTTCTTCTTCTTCTTCTTCTATTTCTTTCTCCTTCTTTTTCCTCCTCTTCCTCCTTCCTTTTTCTTTTTTCTTCTCCATTTATTCGTTTTTTATACTACCTTTATTTTCTCCTCCTCCTCCTCTTCTTTTTCTTTTTCTTCTTCTCTTTCTCCTTCTTCTTTTTCCTCCTCTTCCTCCTTCCTTTTTCTTTTTTCTTCTCCATTTATTCATTTTTATACTACCTTTATTTCCTCCTCCTCCTCCTCCTCCTCCTCCTCCTCCTCCTCCTCCTCCTCCTCCTCCTCTCCATTAGACCTCAGTATTTAATAGTCCAGAAAGGAAGCTGGTGGCTACTATAGATTTGCATGGGATTGCTGCTATTATGTTTCCAGTGGCTACCCACACTGCTGGAGACAGTGGACATTTGCCCAAAGTCCCTGTGCCACATCCTGAGACCTGGGCAGGTTTGCTGGAGAAATCAGCAAACTTTGACTGTAACTGTGAGTAGAATCAGAGGTCCAAGTTTTTTTTATTTTAGCATATGGCACATCACACATGGTCTAGTGATATATAGTAACATTTCATCCAGAATAGTAAAACAGAATAAAATGTAAATCTATGTTCGTATTCCAATGTCTAGGGCCATCTAACCATTGAAGTGCAGCATCCTTTAGATTTTGAGAAATCAGATACTGGACGGGTACATGCCATTGGTTTACAGCTAGTCCAAAATTGATGTGAATGAAATCCACTGCTCTTAATCCTGAGAAAGAGACTGGATTTATTTGAAGAAGTGCAGAAATGGACTCATGCCTTCCCCTCTCTCCTCTCCGCTCTTCCTCTTCCCTCCCCTTCCCTCCCCACTGTCTCTTTTCTTCTCTTTCTCTTTTTCTTTCTCTTCTTTTCTCTTTTTTTCCTCTTCTCCTCTCTCCTCCTCTTTCCTCCCCTCCCCTCTCCATTTTCTCTCCGACTTCTTTTCTTTTTCTCCCCTCTCCTCCTCTTCCTCCTCTTCTCTTCTCCTCATCTCCACTCTCCTTCCCCCATCTTCTCTTCTCTTTCTCTTCTTTTTTCTTTTTCTCCTCTTCTCTTCTCCTCTTTCCTCCTCTTCCCTCCCCTCTCCATTTTCTCTCTAATTTATCTTATCTTCTTTTTCTTTTCTTTTTTCTCTTCTTTCTTCACTTTTCCCCTCTCCCCCTCACCTCTCCTCTTCTCCTCTCCTCTCTCCTCTCCTCCTCTTCCTTTCCTCTCCCTCTTCTCTTTCCCTTTCTCTTCTTTTTTCTTTTTCTCTTTTTCTCTTCTCCTCCTCTTCCCTGTCCTCCTCTGTCCATTTTCTCTCTGACTTCTCTTCTCTTCTTTTTCTTTTCTTTTTGTCTTCTCTCTCCTCTTCTCCCCTTTACTCCTCTCCTCTCCTCCTCTTCCTTCTCCCTCTTCTCCTCTCCTCTCCTCTCCTCTCTTCCCTTCCCTCTTTCCCCTTCCTCTTCCCCATCCTTTTCCTGGAATCGTGTGAATCCTTTCCCAGCGGGTCTAAACCGTAGGAATCCGAAGTCCGAATGCCAATCCCGAAATCCGGGAGGAAAAGCGGGTCGGGGTGGGTGTGGGGGAGAAGAACAACGGATGGTGGACAACAGTAGGGTCGAAGTGCTGGGCGACGGCGGAGCGACTCCAGCGCCATCCTCCCTGGGGAAGGGGACGGTGGTGGGTTTGCGGGCCGGAGAAAGGTGGGGAGGCGGGTGCGAGGCGAAGCCCCAACGGACCTCCCCCGCCCAGCCTCCCGCCACGGCCCCGGGCGCCCCTTCCCCGCTTGGAGGTGCCAAATCGCGTTACGGCCGGCCGGCGTCTGGACGCCCCTCCGGGTGGAGGGCAGCTGCCTTCGCCATCGATTATGTGCCAGGGCGCTTCAGCCTCCGCCGCTCCGGAGCCGTCCGGGCCGCTCGGAGGCTGCAAAACCAGGAGGCGCGTCCCGACTCGGAAGCTGATCGGTCGGCGCTTAATTCGGAGCGACACGCGAGCCGTGGCCCCCAGGACCCCCGGCTTGGCCTCCGGGGGGAGCCGCCGCCAGACGGGAGAAGGGCGCGGAGGGCAAGCGGCTCTTAGGCGGACGGGGGGGGGGGGGAGACACACACACACACAGCGGGCCCGTTGCGTTGTCCGACTGGGTTGTGGAGACGCTGCCGGAGCTGGGCCTGGGGATCCGGAGTCCGGTATTAAGCCGGATCCTTCGGGCGTCCAGTCCATCTGGAAAGGCCGGCGGACGGAATAGCCTGAGGTGGGTTGTCCTGGGGTCCAGGTGGGCAGACTCACTTTTAAAAAGTGAGTCCTCTTTGTGTGTGTGTGTGTGTCACAGATTGCCTGCCTTCCATTGTGGGCCTGTATACTGCACGGCTCACAAAGAGGGCTGTAAAAATATTTACTGACCCCTCGCATCCTGGACACAAACTGCTTCCACTCCTATCCTCAAAAAACCGAGCACCTGCACACCAAGACAATTAGGCACAAGAACAGTCCCCGCCCCAAGGCCATCACTCTGCTAAACAAATAATTCCCTCAATACTATCAAACTATACTGCTCAAAAAATAAAGGGAACACTCAAATAACACATGCTAGATCTGAATGAATGAAATATTCTCATTGAATATTTCAATTCTCATTGAATATTTCATTTGCACAACAGCATTTGAAATTGAGTGTCAATCAGTGTTGCTTCCTAAGTGGACAGTTTGATTTCATAGAAGTTTGGTTTACTTGAAGTTATATTCTGCTTTTTAAGTGTTCCCTTTATTTTATTTTTTTGAGTATTGTATTTCCTAAATCTGCACTACTATTCATCTTCTCATCTTCTCATCACCCATATCCTCTCACTAATGACTGTTCTATTCTATTCTATTCTATTCTATTCTATTCCATTCCATTCCACTCCACTCCGCTCTATTCTCTACTACACCATACAGTAGAGGAGGAAATTTATACATACCTGAATCCTATTGGAGTGAGCGGCATACAAATATATTAAATGAATGAATGAATGAATAAATGAATGAATGAATGAATGTAAATTTTAAAGCCTAATGATTTATAAGAAACATCATCTGCTTCAGGATAGACTGTTACCCACCCAGGCCTCATGCTCTGGGGAATCCAGAGCATGATATCATAGTCTTTCGAGACTGAAGGGTGCACATTCCAATGCATCTGCTTCAGTCATCCTAAACAGAATTGGAAGGAACTTGGAAATCTCTAGTCAACCCCCTGCTCAAGCAGGAGATAATATACCATTTCAGACCAATGGTTGTCCAATCCTTTAAAAACTCCAAGGTTGGAGCATTCACAACTTCAGGAGGCAAGCTGTTCTGTTGATTAATTGTTCTGTCAGGAAATTTCTCCTTAGTTCTAAGTTGCTTCTCTCCTTCTTTAGTTTCCACCCATTGCTTCTTGTCCTGCCCTCAGGTGCTTTGGAGAATAGTTTTGACTCTCTCTTCTTTGTGGCAACCCCTGAGATATTGGAACACTGCTATCATGTCTCCCCTAGTCCTTCTTTTCAATAACTAGACATACCCAAGTTCAGCAACAGTTCATAGAAACATAGAAGACGGATGGCAGAAAAAGACCTCATGGTCCATCTAGTCTGCCCTTATACTATTTCCTGTATTTATATTAAGATGGATATATGTTTATCCCAGGCATGTTTAAATTCAGTTACTGTGCATTTACCAACCACATCTGCTGGAGGTTTGTTCCAAGCATCTATTACTCTTTCAATAAAATAATATTTTCTCATGTTGCTCCTGATTTCCCCCTCAACTTGTGGCCCCTTGTTCTTGTGCTCACTTTCCTATTAAAAACACTTCCGTCCTGAACCTTATTTAATCCTTTAACATATTTAAATATTTCGATCATGTCCCCACTTTCCCTTCTGTCCTCCAGACTATACAGATTGAGTTCATGAAATCTTTCCTGATAAGTTTGATGCTTAAGACCTTCCACCATTCTTGTAGCCCGTCTTTGGACCCATTCAATTTTATCCATATCTTTTTGTAGGTGAGGTCTCCAGAACTGAACACAGTACTCCAAATGGGGTCTCACCAGCGCTCTATACAGCTCTATACCGTTCTTCATAAGTTTTAGACTTCAGTCCCCTTTCCTTGATTTCCAGCAAATATTTACCTTGTTTGCATGAGGGCATGAATTACTTTGCTTTGGCTGAATCATGCAGACTGAAAATGAACTTCTGAACATGCCTGGGTGGCTCACAGTACTGTACAATCCTACAATAGTTTATTCAGGAGAAAACTCCCGGTTTACTGAGCTCACTTGTAGATAAGGGGGTATCAGACTGCAGGCAAATGATATAATATGCAATTGCTAGCTAGGCAGGAGATTATCTTGTGTCCCTGGAAGACAGCAGGTTGGTTGAGCTAAGAAATTTTGGGCCACTAATTAACCAATTAATTAATGAGACGATTTCAATGTGAATTGAGCCTAGATTTCTATCAGGCTCTTAGTTTTTCAGTTGCAACTCAGAAGAAAAAGAGAAGGAGACAGACAGAGTAGGAGGGAAGAAAGGAAAGAAGGAAAGAAGGCAGCAAGGAGGGAGGAAGGGAAGAAAAGGAAGAAAAGGAAAGGAAGGAAGGAAGAGAGAAAAGGTAAGGAAGAGAAAGAAAGAAAGAAAAGGAAAGAGAGAGAAAAGAAAAAAGAAAGAAAGAAGAAGGAAGGATGGAAATAAGGAAGGAAGGAGGGAGGGGAGAAAAGGAAGGAAAGTAAAGGAAGGAAGGAAGAGAGAAAAGGGAAGGAAGAGGAAGAGAGAAAGAAAGAAAGAAAAGATAGAAAGAAAGATAGAAAGAGAGAGAGAGCGAAAGAAAGAAAAAAGGAAGGAAGGAAGGAGGGTTTTCTTGCAGTTTTCACATCATGTGGAAAACTACACTAGAATCTTTTGATTAATACACTCACCAAAGAAAAAGTGAGGACAAAGTCAAGATTCTCTCTCAAGTATTTTCTTCTCCTTCTTTGTTCAAGATTGCGTGAAGTGTTAGAATCACTTTATAAGGCCTTGATAAAACCAGACTTGGAATATTGCGTCCATTTTGGGTCATCACAATATTAAAAAAAAGATGCTGAGATTCTAGAACAAGTGCAGAGAGAAGAGGAATAAGGATGATTAGGGGACTGGAGGCTAAAACATATGCAGAACAGTTGCAGGAACTGGGTATGCCTAGTTTAATGAAAAGAAGGACCAGGGGAGACATGATAGCAGTGTTCCAGTATCTCAGGGGTTGCCACAAAGTAGAAGGAGTCAATCTATTCTCCAAAGCACCTGAGGGCAGGACAAGAAGCAATGGGGGGAAAGTAACCAAGGAGAGAAGCAACTTAGAACTAAGGAGAAATTTCCTGACAGTCAGAGCAAATAATCATTGGAACAGCTTGCCTCCAGAAGTTGTGAATGCTCCAACACTGGAAGTTTTAAAGATGATGTTGGATAACCATTTGTCTGAAGTAGTGTAGGGTTTCCTGCCCAAGCAGAGGGTTGGGCTACAAGATTTCCACGGTCCCTTCCAATTCTGTTATTATATAACTTTAACATACCTCAGTTTGACCAAGAGGTTGAAGACGTGTTTCACTGAAGCTTCTACAGAAGGTGTTCTGGTGACAGAATCGGATGCCTAGTTCATTGTAGGCACACAGTACAGATTGCTGCATATAGAAAATATGCCCCCATTTTGGTGGAGGGGCATGAATGTTGTTGGGTGGTGGGCACTCTGAACACTGGGCCCATTGTTATGTGTTGTGTGAATGTTTTATTGTTATATTGTTATTCTAAAAATCAATTACAAAATTTATATATATAAAAAGACAACCATCTCTCTTTCTTTCTCTCTTCTCCCCCATCTCTCTCTCTCTCTTTTTTTTCTTTCTCCTTGCCCTTCATGTATTCTGGGTAAGATGAAGTAGTTACATGACTCCCCCTTCCATCTTCTGAGCTGCCTTTATACTCAAATGCCTGTAAGTAAAATTGGGGAGTGGAGGGGGGGGGGGTTGGAAGAGACTGAAAACAGGCAAATGAAAGGTGACAAATAATCGATAACAGCGTTTGTACCCACCCACCCAATTCTGCACTCTTTCTGGTTTTCAGGCATTAACAACAAGGAATGAAACCATGGCCAGAAAGACGCAGGAAGGGTTGGAGGCAGAAAAGGGGAGGGGGGGGCGCGTTGCATTGGAAGCTTGCATAGAGAGTCCCACAAGTCTGGCTTTCTCATCAACCTTAATTAAAATCATTTTTTTTCCTGGAGGGGAAAAAAAAAAAAGAATCTTCCACCATTGTGGAGAAAAAAAATAGAAGGACCCCAACTTGTATTTTTCTTTCTTTTTATTAAATATTTTTATTGGCTTTACAGAAACCAAACACAATAACAACAAGAAGCAAACAAAAAATATGCAGCAAAGACATTAAACATGAAAACATCTTTACAGTTACATTTCTGTTCTTCGCTTTCCCTATTTTTGGTTTAATTTACATTTATCTTATTTCTCGTTTTCTATCGATCCAATTATAAAGCTTATCCCACACAGTGTATTATTCTTCTTCCTCTTTGTTCTGTAACTCTAAAGTAAGTTTACTCCATTTTGTGCATTCTAGTATTTTTTAAATTACCAGATCCTTAGTTGGTACATTAATTTTTCCAATTCTATGCAAAAATCAAACGGGCCACCGTTAATACATATACTATCAAATATTAGTTAGCATTTTTGTGTTGTCCTCTGATTATTCCTAATAAAAAAATATCTCGGGCTTAAATTCTAATTTGAAGTTTAATATCTCTTTTACCATATTTTGAACCATAATCCAGAATTTCCTTGTGTTCTGTCGGGCTCTCTGGTAGAATCCTCCCAAAAATGCACAGGTACAAATTTCACGCACACACACACGTTTGAAAATTCAAAACAATGTTCTTTATAATGAAAATTCACTTAAACCAAGCCCTCTTTTGGTATAGCAGAAGAGCACTCGTCTCCAAACAAACTGGTAATTTGTACAAGTCCCTTATCAGTTCTGTGATACTTAGCTTGCAGCTGTGAGGCAATTCACAGTCCTTCTTCTTTCACAAAGTGAAACACACTTTGCTCTGGTTTAGTTTCAAAGCGGGGGGAAATCAGCACACAAAAAGTCAAAGTCAGCAAGGCAGTCACGAAACACAACGATCAGATAATCCTCCACATTGACCAAACCCACAGGCTGCTATTTATAGCAGCCTCACTAATTACCACAGCCCCACCCAACCACATTTTCTTTGATAATCATCTCTCAGTTGTTGCTGCCTATGCATCGCTCTCCGCATGTGTGGCTGTATCATTAACTTTTGTTCTGAATCCCAGGAGGAGCTAGATAGTTGATCTCCTTCTGAGCTGTCTGCCACACTCTCTCCTCCCTGTCACTCATGTCTTCTTGGTCAGAGGAGCCTTCATCAGCAGATTCCACCGGGGGAAAAACAGGCCTGTAGCATGTGGATGTCTCCCCCACATCCACAGTCCTTGGGGCAGGAGCAGGGCCAGAGCTAACCACAACACTTTGTTTCTGGGCACCATGGTAGAGAAAAAAAAGGAGGACCTCAACTTGTATTTTTCATTAAGGTGAATCGGTCAATGGTTCCCACCCCTTATTTCTTGGGGACTTACAATGTACAATGGAAAGGCAACTTACAGCAAGTTAAAGAAGGAAGAAAAAACATAGCTCAGTCTGGCTTAATAGACAAAGGAAGATTAGTCATGCGAGCAGTCCTCCACTTACGACTGCGACCGAGCTCAAAATTTCTGCTTCCTAAGTGAGATAGAGGTTGAGTTGAATTGTGCCTCATTTTATGACCTCCCTTGCCACGGTTGTTAAGGATGCTCACTGCTATTGTCCAATAAGTAACACACAAAGGAATCTGCCTTCCTCGTTGACGTGGTTTGTCATAAGGTCACAAATGGTGATTACATGACCCCGAACTCTGCAACCATCATAAATAGGAAGCAATTGCCACAAACACCCAAATTTTGATCCCATGACCATAGGATGCTGTAATAATAATAATAATAATAATAATAATAATAATAATAATAATAATAATAATATTATTATTTATTCGATTTGTATGCCGCCCCTCTCCGAAGACTCGGGGCGGTTCACAACGATAATAAAAACAATGTTACAGTGCAACAAATCTAATATTAAAAGAGAAAAATAAAAATAAAACCCCATCATTTAAAACCAAACAACATATACATACCAAACATAAAATATAAAAGCCTGGGGGAGGTGTCTCAGTTCCCCCATGCCTGGCGATATAGGTGGGTCTTGAGTAATTTATGAAAGACAAGGAGGGTGGGGGCAGTGCTAATCTCCCGGGGGGAGTTGATTCCAGAGGACCAGGGCTGCCACAGAGAAGGCTCTTCCCCTGGGGCCCGCCAAACAACATTGTTTCGTCAACGGGACCCAGAGAAGGCCAACTCTGTGGGACCTTATCAGTCGCTGGGATTCGTGTGGTAGCAGGCGGTTCCGGAGTAATAATAATAATAATAATTTATTGGATTTGTATGGTTCTAGATGTGAAAAAACAATCATAACTCACAATTTTTTCAGTGAATTGTAAATTGGAATTGGAACCCATACAGCATTTCGGACATTAACACCCTCGAAAATATCCAGAGATACTTCACCAGAAGAGCCCTTCACTCCAACCCAGGTTCAAAGAAAGATGCTTCTCTGAATCTAATGAAAACGTCTTCAGCTTTGTAGTGTCAAAAGTCAACGGAAGCTCGTCAGCTGCCTTTCGTCTCCTTCTCCACCCAATAATCTACCTCCTCTTTCTGCTTCTTCACCGGAGATGTTTTTCCCTCATCTCTTAAGGTTGGCTCTTGAGGAAGATGGTACCTACTTGTACAGAGGCGCAAGTGCCCATAATAGCTTTGAGAACCGGCCAAGAGCTTATCTTGTACAACCCTCCATCTGATAGACTAAATTTCGTAGCTCTCTAAGCTAAGGACAAGTGAACTCTAGGAGGTCTCTGAGTAGGGCTCTAATTAGCAAGAGAAGGGGGCAAAAATCAGTTGAATGTAGTGGTGGGCTTCACATTATGTTACTACCAGTTTGCCGCACCCATAGTGGCTCACTTTGGGCATGTGTCCAATTTGCACACTTGCCTGCCTTCCATGTATGTGCCCAGGCTTCCGCGCCAGTAATGGGCTACTACGGGTACAGTCAGGTGTACAGAACCGGTAGAAAAGTTTTGAATCTTTTTTCTTTTTTCCCCCCTTCTGGGCTCTGGGTATATTTTTCCTATCGCAGTAAATGAGGTTGAATGGGTATAATTTTAGAAGAGCTGTGTGCATACATACACATACAGTTTATATAGTAGATAATGTATATTTTTGTGTGCCTGTGTGCAATAGGTATGTACACATATGGCATAATTACATAGAATTTTGTATACAGTGGTACCTCGTCTTAAAAAACGCCTCTTCTAACGAACATTTCGAGATACGAACCCAGTGTTTAAGATTTTTTTGCCTCTTCTTCTGAACAATTTTCACCTTACGAACCCAAGCCGCTGCTGCTGGGATGAAGGGGTTTCTTTTTTTCCCCTTTTTTGAAGAAAGAAAAGGGAGGGGCGGCTTGGAGGGGGAAAAACTTTGCATTAACAAAAGTAGGAGAACAGCGTGCTTGCAGTGGCACTGAAAGGGTGTCTTTTGAAGAAAGAAAAGGGAGGGGTGCCCCCCTTGCCTTTCTTCCTTCCCACTCACCCTTTAGCCTAGCCTTGCTTCTTCCACCCGCCCCCTTTAGCTGCTCCTCCCTGCCCTCTGTTCGCCTCCCTTCTAAAGTTTGGGATTTTCCTGAAGGATTTGCACGCATTATTTGCTTTTACATTGATTCCTATGGGAAACATTGTTTCATCTTACGAACTTTTCACCTTACGAACCTCCTCCTGGAACCAATTAAGTTCATAAGACAAGGTATCACTGTATTGTATATTGTATAATGTATTTTCCATAACTCTCCAGATTCCTAAGAGGTTAGTAAGGGGTGTGCATAAGTGCACAAGCGTGCCTCCCGTTCCCTGTCCTATTGTCTCTTCCATAACACTCTATCTTTTTCTTCTATCACATATCTCTATCTCTTCTTCTACTACTCTTCCTATGTTTTATATTATTCCTACATCTTCTCCTCTATTCTTCCATTGATTGATGTACTATGCGTATATCCCCTGTAACGTCATTGTGTTTTGGATGAAATAAACAAACAAACAAACAAACAAAAATAAATAAACAAAAAAATAAAATAAAATAAAATAAAATAATAAAATAAAATAAAATAAAATAAAATAAAATAAAATAAAATAAAATAAAATAAAATAAAATAAAATAAAATAAAATAAAATAAAATAAAATAAAATAAAATAAAATAAAATAAAATAAAATAAAATAAAATAAAATAAAATAAAATAAAATAAAATAAAATAAAATACAGTATATTTTGGATGTTCATTAAATAGATAGAGAAATTGTATTTCTTTGAGGCGAGGAGAGGCCAGGCACCCTAATCCTAACCCAAACATCAAGTTGGCCACCTTTAAGCCAGTCACATGACCTTCAAGCCACCACCCCATCAAGCCACTCCCACCTGGTCACATGGCTGGCAAGCCACACCCACAAACTAAGCCACACCCACAGTGTGGTAGTAAAATTTTTTGCAGCCCTTCACCGGACATAATGCGAACCGGTAAGGAAGGCAAGTGGAACCCACCCACTACTCCACCGAGTAGTGGAGCTCAGTCCTCACCCCAGAGCTCCAGTACTCTACAGATTTTATATGCAGGATGCTTATTGCGGTGAATGTATCAGCTCATGATCTTCTGGGGAAACGCAAGAGGAGGGAGTAAAGCTTTTCTCGTGACATTTACTGCCACATGCTCTTTGTGCAGCTCCGAGGGTGCCCTTCCTGATGAAATCATGCTGTGGGCTGGTGATTCACATGTGAACCCCGGTGCCAACTCAT
>NC_091954.1:108552847-108560347 GCF_031021105.1 Erythrolamprus reginae
GAGATTTGTCTTTCCCTATTCTAAAGATTGACGGAT
This sequence comes from Erythrolamprus reginae, assembly GCF_031021105.1. NCBI lineage: Eukaryota > Metazoa > Chordata > Lepidosauria > Squamata > Dipsadidae > Erythrolamprus > Erythrolamprus reginae. Next base: position 108,552,884 of record NC_091954.1, read on the forward strand.
GATTCCTTCCTTCCTTCCTTCCTTTTTTCCTTCCTTCCTTCCTTCCTTCCTCTCTCATTTTCCCTTCCTTCCTTCCTTCCTTCCTCTTTCATTTTCCCTTCCTTCCTTCCTCTTTCATTTTCTCTTCCTTCCTTCTTCTCTCATTTTCCCTTCCTTCCTTCCTTCCTTCCTTCGTTCCTCTCTCTCTCTCTTTCTCTCTCTCTCTCTCCACTCCAGGGCGGTCCCCCCCTTTCACATTACCCAGATTCAACCAAATTTCCATCATGCTATTAATTTGACCTCCCCCCCAAAAAAGGTTACCCCCAATAGCTTTCATATTTTGCCTGGTGGGGTGATGACGGCTTTGATTTACGGACAAGAATAGATTCGAGCAGCAGGGCAAAACAGTAGCAGATATGAGAGAGAGAGAGAGAGACACCTGTTCCCCCCCCCTCCAAGCTTTAATCTGCACGCAGGAGGCCAAACGTGATTTCAGTCCCAGGATTTGGAACTTCCTGGTAAGAACCGATCCTTCAAAAAAAAAAGTGAACCATTCTTCTTTCGGGTATTTGATGTTTGATAGGCATCCCTTTGCAAGGTAAATTTTAAGTATCCTCCCCCCCTGGCCTTAAATCTCTCCCCCCACCACTCAACCCTTCCCTTTTTTTTTTCCAGTAAGCAGGCTAAGCTCGGAGCGGCCAGTCACCCTGGTAACTGCCACAAAAATTCTCCAGAAGTTTGAAGAGGTCAGCTAACAAGGTCAACAACCCTGGCCTCTCTCTGAGCTGGGGCAAGCCGGGGCCCCATCCTGCTTGGCAGCGTTTTCATCCAGGGCCTACCCTGGGAGGCGAGGGGGGGGGGAGCTCTCTTCCAGCGCTGATATAAATTTTTTGAGTCAGTTCACCGCCACGTCTCTGCAGGTGGCCCCCAAAATCGATGGTCACCTCTCGACCTTGTCTAAGGTCGGCATGGCACCCAACCTAAGCGAGGGTTTAGGTAGGAATGACAGCTGGCCACTGAGTGTTATTGGGGACAGCACAAACAGTTTGGGAGGCTAGGCTGGAGGTAGGAAGGGAGCGGGGTCATTAAAAGCATATTAAAAAACAATGGTCCAGAGCTAGGAGAGAAACCCTCTTTAAGGGTCTGGTTCCCTCCAAACACAAAGAGTGTGTAGCAGAGGGCTGCTCTTTTTTAAAAAATTATTTTTTAACAGATCTTGCTTTAAATGTTGATTTTATTCTATTTTTATTCTATTTTATTTATTCTTTTTTTTTTTTTTATGCCGCCCTTCTTCTTAGGCTCAGGGCGGCTTACAACATCCTGCTCTGGAAATCTCACACTACTTACCAGAGCTTACAAAACTTTCGCCAGACCCATCCTCGAATACAGCTCATCTGTTTGGAACCCATATCGCATTTCTGACATTAACACCAGAGATACTTAACCATACAGGGGCGGCATACAAATCCAATAAATAAATAAATAGATAGATGATAGATAGATAGATAGATAGATAGATAGATGGATGGATGGATGGATGGATGGATGGATGGATGGATGGATGGATGGATGAATGCCCTTCACTCCTCTACCCAAAACAGAATACCCTACGAAACTAGATTTACAATCCTGGGTCTTGAAAGCTTAGAACTACAACACCTTAAACATGATCTAAGTATTGCTCGCAAAATCATATGCTGCAATGTCCTGCCTGTCAAAGACTACTTCAGCTTCAACCACAACAACACAAGAGTACACAACAGATACAAGCTTAATATTAACCTCTCCAAACTTGACTGTAAAAAATACGACTTTAGCGATCGAGTTGTCGAAGCGTGGAGCTCATTACCGGTCTCCGTAGTATCATCCCCTAACCCCCAACATTTTACCCTTAGACTATCCACAGTTGACCTCTCCAGATTCCTAAGCGGTCAGTAAGTGACATACATAAGTGCACTAGAGTGCCTTCCGACCCATGTCCTATAGTCTCTCCTATATCTCCTATATCTTTTCTACTATATATCTATAAGCTTTATTGTGTATTATTGTGTATTGGACAAAATAAATAAATGAGTGAGTGAGTGAGTGAGTGAGTGAGTGGGTGATTGGATGGATGAATGAATGAATGAATGAATGAATGAATAAATAAATAAATAAATAAATAAATAAATAAATAAATATGTTAGCAATAGCACTTTTTAACAGAGCCAGTATATTGCCCCCACAATCTGGGTCCTCATTTTCCCCACCTCGGAAGGATGGAAGGCTGAGTCAACCTTGAGCCGGTGATGAGATTTGAACTGCTGACCTGCAGATCTAGCAGTCAGCTTTAGTGGCCTGCAGTACTGCACTTTACCCACTGCGCCACCTGAGCTCATATAATGTTAACCACATTTTTGGTGGGGACCCGAGAAAACAAGAATCCATTTGCTTTAAATCAGTGTTTCTCAATTATTTTCTGTTACCCGGAAGAAGTAAACATTTCACACACACCCCAATTCTCTGCCGGGACAATTGTTTGCAATATTCAGCACGTTTTCGCTGAAAAACTCAAGTGGTTTATCAGCGTGATTGGGGTGTAATGTGTTTAAGTGACGGCTTAATTTAGTTGGCTTCATGCTGTCCGCTGCCAACATTTTTAGATGCAGTAACTGAATTTAAACATGCCTGGGATAAACATATATCCAGTGAAGGGCTACCAAAATTTTTACTATTATTTATTAGTTATTTATTAGATTTGTATGCCGCCCCTCTTCGAAGACTCGGTGCGGCTAACAACAATAAAGAAGACAATGTAAACAAATCTAACATTAAAAATAATCTAAAAAACCCCAATTTAAAGGACCAATCATACATACAGTGGAACCCCGACATAAGAGCTGCTCGACTTAAGAGCTACTCGAGATAAGAGCTGGGAGAGGAGAGACATTTTTTTATTTTATTTTATTTATTACTTGGATTTGTATGCCGCCCCTCTCCGCGATACGAGCCGAGAAGAGCCGGGCTGGCTTACTTTCCTTCCTTCCCGCGCTGATGCAGAGCCACTCGAACAAAGCGTCGCGCCCCTCTGATGCTTTCGGCGGCTTCCGAAGCGACGCTGGGCTCTTTTGCCGCCAAAAGCGTCAGGGGGGCATGACGCTTTGTTCGAGTGGCTCTGCATCAGCGCGGGAAGGAAGGAAAGTAAGCCAGCCCGGCTCTTCTCGGCTCGTATCCCGGCACTTGGTGAGTGGAGAGGCGGTCGCCTCCCCTGCCGCCCCACTCTGGGGGTCCTTGGCTTCTGCTGGGGGTGGGGAGATCCGAACGCTGTTTTGAATTTCACATTCCGAGTGGCCCAAACGCCAAAGGCGAACTTCCGCACCTCAGGAGTTAGCTCACAAACGGCGCGGCTGTTTTAAAACATCGCTGCCGGCCTGGGGGGGGAGAGGGAAAACGGGGAGAGGGGGGAGAGAAAGAGAGAGGGAGAGAGAGAAAGAGAGAGGGAAAGGGGGGGAGAGGGGGGAGAGAAAGAGAGAGGGATAGAAAGAGAGAGAGAGTGAGAGATGCTCAGTGAGCCTTTCTTTGAAGTTGCCTTTCTTTCTTTCTTTCTTTCTTTCTTTCTTTCTTTCTTTCTCTCTCTCTTTCTTTTTCTCTCTTGCTCTCTTGCTCTTTCATTCTTTTTTCTTTCTCTTTCTTTCTTTCTCTTTCTTTCTTTCTCTTGCTTTCTTTCTTTCTCTTGCTTTCTCTCCTTCCTTCCTTCCCTCCTTCCATTTCTTTCATTCTCCCTCTCTATTTTTATTTCTCTTTCATTTTCTTTCTTTCTCTCTTGCTTGCTTTCTTTCTTGCTCTTTTTCTTTCTCTCTTTTACCTTCCCTTCCTCTATTTCTTGCTTTCCTTTTCCTTCCTCCCTTCTTTCCTCCCTCTACAGGATTGGGTGGCAGTGAAGTTACTCTCCCCTTTCATAAGTTTCCTTGCTTCCTTCCTCTGTTCCTGTCCCTTCACCCTTTCTTTCTTCCTTTCTTTCTTCCTTCCTTTCTTTCTTTCCTTCCTTCCTTTCCTCCCTCCATTTCTTGCTTTCCTTTTCCTTCCTCCCTTCTTTTTTCCCTCTACAGGATTGGGTGGCAGTGAAGTTGAATAAATAACTACAGTTTAATGAATAAAAATAAAAGTTTGCCATGTTGATTGTTTTGGGTAAAAAGAGGAAGGGAAGGAAAGCTCTCAGCTTATCATCTTATTAATAAGTAAAGTTACATTTATTCTTGCAATGTCTTTTTGCATAATTTAGACTAACTTTGTGAGTTTTTTGAGGGCTGGAACCAATTAAAATTATTTACATTAATTCCTATGGGGAAAAGTCGTTCGAGATAAGAGCTGCTCGACTTAAGAGCGCAGGTCCGGAACGAATTAAACTCGTATCTCGAGGTACCACTGTACAAGCATACCATGTATAAATTCTATAAACCTAGGGGGAAGGGAAAATTTCAATTCCCCCATGCCTGATGACAGAGGTGGGTTTTAAGGAGCTTGCGAAAGGCAAGGAGGGTGGGGGCAACTCTGATATCTGGGGGGAGCTGGTTCCAGAGGGTTGGGGCCGCCACAGAGAAGACTCTTCTCCTGGGTCCCGCCAAATGGCATTATTTAGTCGACGGGACCCGGAGAAGGCCAACTCTGTGGGACCTAACCGGTCGCTGGGATTCGTGCGGCAGAAGGTGGTCCCGGAGATATTCTCTACTACCACACTGTGGGCGTGGCTTATGCAGGATGCCCTGCATTTTCGTTCGTTTTTCAGTGCAAATTGGGTATTCTGGGGTGGACTTCCATTTTTGCTACCCCACTGCGTTCCACTCTGTCTGGGCAGCATTCCACCCCTGCATATATCCATCCTAAGATAAAATACAGAAAATAGTACAAGGGCAGAGTGGATGGACCATGAGGTCTTTTTCTGCCGTCAGTCTTCTATGTTTCTATCTTTCTAAAGTTGTTTTATTCAGCTCAGCATGTGTTGAATAGATGTTCAGCCTTTGGAATCTCCTACCACAAAAATATAAATATAAATAGTGATGGGTCGAACCGAACTCGCACAATTCGGGTCCATACCGAATTTTGCGGTGTTCGGTATGCTGAACACAAACACGAAATATTTTGAAACTTCAGGCAAAGTTCGGGGTTGTGTTCGGCGTTCAGAGCTTTGACGTCACCGGCAGGTTGCTAAGGACGCAAAGGTGATCACTTCCTGGATTCCATGGAATCCAGGAAGTTATCACCTTGGCGTCCTTAGCAACCTGCCAGTGACGTCAAAGCTCTGCCCCCGGAATCTTTTTGTGGGAGGGATTCCCTGTTCTGGTTCGAGTTCGGGTTCGGTTCAGGTTCGTCCGAATATTGCGTAAAGTTTGTCCGAACTTGCCGAACCCGAACACCGTCGGGTTCGCCCATCACTAAATATAGATATAGATATAGATATAGATATAGATATAGATATAGATATAGATATAGATATAGATATAGATATAGATATAGATATAGATATAGATATAGATATAGATATAGATATAGATATAGATATAGATATAGATATAAATAATATAAATATAAATATATTAATATAAAATATATAAAATATAAAATATAAATATAAATATAAATATAAATATAAATATAAATATAAATATAAATATAAATATAAATATAAATATAAATATAAATATAAATATAAATATAAATATAAATATAAATATAAATATAAATATAAATATAAATATATTAATATAAAATATATAAAATATATATTAAATATAAATATAAATATAAATATAAATATAAATATAAATATAAATATAAATATAAATATAAATATAAATAATATAAATAATACAAATAATACAAATAATACAAATAATACAAATAATACAAATAATACAAATAATACAAATAATACAAATAATACAAATAATACAAATAATACAAATATAAAAGCCCCACGTATCTCACATTTAAAATCTTTTTGATTTTCACAGGACTGACAAGTGCTTGCCTTTGGATAGAGTGCACTCAAACAAGCAGGTGCTTTAAAAAAAAACAAGACAAGGAAATTACACGGTATGCAAAAAAAAAATAGTTTGGAATGAAGGAATTCAAGTTTAACTAGGCAGTTCTGTTTCTTCTTTGTCAACTGAATATTTAAGTATATGTTTGATTCCTTGGAATTGAACAAGGTCCTAACACGGGGAAGAAACACAATCGGCACAAGATGGTAAATATTCCCAGGGCGGTTTTGTGTATGTATTTTAAACTGATATGGAGGTTTGGTAACAACTTGAGGCTCTTTTGGGGATTCTTTTGCAAGAGAGTTTATTACGCTGTTTTATGGCCAACAATAAATGCTCCCGAAAGCTTTCTGTGCAAAGACACCCTCGCTGTGAAACTGGACGGCGAGGTCATTTCAGGCGGCCCATGGGGACGATGGGGACGTGTGAAATTTGCATTCCCACATCAGTCTTACTTGGGTTGTGGAATCAATGTGTGTTTTGGGTTTCACACAATACATGAAATGAGTGAAGGGCTACCAAAGGTTTTACTACCACACTGTGGGCGTGGCTTATGCAGGACGCCCTGCATTTTCTTAGAAACATAGAAACATAGAAGACTGACGGCAGAAAAAGACCTCATGGTCCATCTAGTCTGCCCTTATACTATTTCCTGTATTCTATCTTACAATGGATATATGTTTATCCCAGGCATGTTTAAATTCGGTTACTGTGGATTTACCAACCATGTCTGCTGGAACTTTGTTCCAAGGATCTACTACTCTTTCAGTGAAATAATATTTTCTCACGTTGCTTCTGACCTTTCCCCCAACTAACTTCAGATTGTGTCCCCTTGTTCTTGTGTTCACTTTCCTATTAAAAACACTTCCCTCCTGAACCTTATTTAAACCTTTGACATATTTAAATGTTTCGATCATGTCCCCCCTTTCCCTTCTGTCCTCCAGACTATACAGATTGAGTCCATTAAGTCTTTCCTGATACGTTTTATGCTTAAGACCTTCCACCATTCTTGTAGCCCGTCTTTGGACCCGTTCAATTTTGTCAATATCTTTTTGTAGGTGAGGTCTCCAGAACTGAACACAGTATTATTCCAAATGTGGTCTCACCAGCGCTCTATATAAGGGGATCACAATCTCTACATGAATTATATTTATTATTGATTGATTGATTTTGTCCATAACACAATGAGGGTTATATTGGGTATACATATAGTAAATATGTATTTACTATATGTATACTATATGTATATATATGTATGAATTGGACTTGGGTAGGGATACTGTAATGCTCTCTACATGGGGCTACCTTTGAAAAATGTTCGGATACTTCAGATCATGCAGAATGCAGCTGCGAGAGCTATCATGGGCTTCCCCAAATATGCCCATGTCACGCCAACACTCCGCAGTCTGCATTGGTTGCCGATCAGTTTCCAGTCACAATTCAAAGTGTTGGTTATGACCTATAA